>NC_080789.1:125970479-126202979 GCF_028018385.1 Neofelis nebulosa
CAATTGAAAGAACAGTTTCTGTCATTATTGGGGAATTTTGAGAATGACTGGATGAAGGGGTTAAATGGAAAGAGAATGGTCTTTATAAGGACTTATTTTAAACTTTAACCATTAAGACAAAAGTCCGCGTATTTAGCAGCCTATTCAAACACCGGTATTAGTTAAAACAAGAAGTGATTAGGTCACAGGAAACAAAAATCTAGGATCTGGGGAGACGAAGTAACTTAAACGGATTGAAAAACGTCCCTGTGCAGAGTCCCCGTAATCCTTCAAGACAGAACTGAAATTAACTGCATGATAAATCATTCAACTATTTTCAAGTCATCTAGACTGACATCCCAATTAAACCACCGTGACGTTTTTGTGCCCAATTTCACTGCTGAAAATATTCAAAATGACCACTGGCATGTATTTGGCAATTTGGGGTACTCAGCCACTCGGGTGGCAGATGATACATTTTCCTAATTCGTCAGGCAATGCCTCTGCAGAAACGACCTTAACAGCTATTTTGTGTGTGATAAGATTCTTAGAAAGCAGGCAAGAGTATGGGGATGATGATTCCAGATGTCCCTCAGGACAGACAGGTACTGACTAATTTCTAAATCAAATGCCAGTGGCATCTGAAAAGCTCAGAAACGTGTGTGTGTGACGTATCTACTGCTCAGAAACCCTTGAAAATCAGTGTGCATATCGGCAGCTATGTCAGAGGCAACAGAAGTACAACTGTGGCACACGAAATTGAATGGGGCAAAGCCAAGTGTGCGCCTAGAAAATTTTAGACGCGACCCAATAAAAGGGCATTAAAATCACATAGATTAAGCAACGCGTGTCACAGCTTCCTGCCCGTGCTAATACTTTTGTCCCCAGAGCTCCTGGAAGGAGCCAGTAATTACCACACACAGGTGTGTGTTAGCAAGCATTTTCTTTCTTCATTAGACGAATTTAGGGTAGCCTGGAACTGGAAACAAAAGAGACACTTTGGAAAGAATTTCTAGGCAAGCCGTATTTCACTGATTTCAAAGTGACATGTTTGTGTCCTGTTAACACAGATACTTGTAAGCTTATGGTTTTTGTTTTCACAGGCTATCGTTTACAGTTGGGTTCTAGAACGATGATTACTTTCTTGACGTGTTTCCTCAAAGGGCTCCAATAACAATGCGATCTCTTCTTTAAAAGTTCCACTCCAAATCTAAAGACCCGGCCTCTGTGTGGCAAAGCTCTCTGCTTAAGGATTTTAAACGCCAGGCTCGCGGGTCTGCATTTCATTAAATTCACAAATTTTTGAAGCGGCAAACGGCAAGGAAATCTGAAACGGAAGCCGTGCAGGAAGCTACATCATCTTGATTTACGCAGAAAGGCCTCAGGAGCTACACATGTAGCTCAGTGGCTGGGCTGTCAGTGTCATCTACAATGCAACAAGTGACTGTCTACAGCTGGAAAAAGCATTTTTATCTTCCAGTTTCTCCCAGTGCCCCCCCCCCCAACCCAAGCTGCTAAACTGTTCTCAGTTAGATACACTTTAAAACCAGAGTTCTGGTTTTACTTGCTTAAACCACCTGAACACTTACATAATCACACTGCAAATGACATTTCTGGCAAGATAAGAAAAACTCCTAAAAAGTGAAGCGACTAACGTGATGTGATGTGATGTGATGTAGCTTGAGCTCATTAGCAACAAAAGACATTCCCGTTTGCTCAAAACCACACCGTGCATCTGGCCTGCCTCCCTGCCCGCATGCTTACCCCAGGAATGATGTGCTTAGTCTGAGGCGACATGAGGCGTCGGTCAAGCATGCCAGCCCAGTTCCGAGTGGGCCCGGCTCTCCAGAGAGCAAGAATGTGCTTCACCGGGGCAAGAACTCAGTAAAAAAGCTCTAGGCAGCCAAGTCTTGCTTTGCTGACCAGCATATCCACTGCTTTCCTTTTCCCTGCTGGCTGGACGTGTGCGGCCTTGGCCAGCCAGTGTGACTTTCTCAAGTTCTTCAGATTAGAACAGTTCTCTCTGTTCTGGAACCACTTAGGCACCGCAGACAAGCTCATCAAAGTCAATTAACCAACGCCAGGGGGAGGGTCCTTTTTTACTTCCAGTTACGTCAGCTGGCTTGCAAGAGCAAAGCCTGCAAACTTGTGAAAGCCAAGTAGCATTTCATCAATGTCAAATGCATGCCCACGGGCGGCACTAGGATACTTTCTTTACTATAGAACAACAGATTGCACAACTGGACGGGCTGTTGGCATTCAAGAAAACTACTAGACTGAAAACTGTTTGGACCAAAAGTGAGAACATTCTTTTACTCACATCCAGTGAAGAAATATTTCCTCTTTCGCATACAAGAAAAGTGAGATCTTTCTTTTGTGGTCACCTTTCACATTCCCCATGTACAAGAGAATTACAATTTTTTTTTTTCCACACAGCCAAATCTCACTGGGATAAATTTAATTTTATTTAAATTGAAAATGCCTTTCATCAAAAGACAAGTTTAAAGAATGGAACAATAACCACAACACCCTAAGACCATGTCGGCAAAGCATGTAACAAAGGATTACCATCCAGAGGAGAGAAAGAACTCCTCAAAGCCCATAAACGGAAGACCCACAATATAAAAGAAAAAGGTAAAGAAAAATCAATAAATAAACCACAGAAGAGAAAATCCTAGTGGCCAACACACATGAAAAAATGCTTGACTTCACTACGAGTCAAGAATACAAACGAAAATCACAATTCACCATTTCACACCCACTGGAGTAGAAACATTTAAGATATCTGAAACACACCAGGTCTTGGCGAGGGATCAAGCAGGGCATACATGGTTAAACTACGGCCTGAGGGCCAAATCCAGCCAGCTACCCGTTTCGCATAACCTGCAAGCTAAGAATACGTTTTGCATTTTAAAATCAGCATGGAGCCTGATGTGGGGCTCAAACTCACAAACTATGAGATCATCACCTGAGCAGAAGTCAGACGCTCAGCCAACTGAGCCACCCAGGTGCCCCTATATTCTACTTTTTTTTTTTTTAATTTTTAAAAAAATGTTTGTTTATTTTTTAGAGATAGAGCATGAGTGGGGGAGGGGCAGAGACAGAGGGAGACACAGAATCGGAAGCAGGCTCCAGGCTCTGAGCTGTCAGCACAGAGCCTGATGTGGGGCTCGAACTCACGGAGTGTGAGATCATGACCTGAGCTGAAGTTGGACGCTCAACCGACTGAGCCACTCAGGTGCCCCTTTTTTAATTTAATTTGATTTGATTTGATTTTTTTTAATGAGGTTGTACCTCCACTATTGGCCATTCTGTTATTTTCTATGTATTTTTTATAAGTCTGAAAAATTCCTAAGTGCGTTATTTATTCATAATAAAGAAATAATTTTATCATTAGAGAAAATAGCAAAAAGGATGGTACAAAAATGCCAAACCATTATACAGACATTAAAATATTTATAGGACACTTTCATTATATAACAAAAAATATGATATATGAGAATAAGTAAAAGAAAAAAAGTAGCCTACCAATTTTTTTTTTCATAATAATGACTCCACTGTTACAAATATTTAGAGAAAAACCTGTAAGGAACATGAAGTCTATTTATAGTGGTTGCATCTGGGTAGTGGTTTGAGGGTAGATTTTTTTCTCTCCTAAAAAATTTAGTATTTTTCAAACTTTTTACAATGGGCTTATATTATTTTTTGACCCCCCAAAAGTTTTAGGTGTGTAACAGGCAATCAAGGATTATCTAATTTTCTAGGGAAATTAGAAACCTTTGTTTAACGCACTTTTTACTTTGGATTAGAATATTTTATATATTTGTGAGGGTAGCTATTAACTTTTAGAAAGCTACTAAAAATGCCAATGAATTTGACCAGCAGAAACAAATGTGTCTGGTAAAAATGCTAATGATTTCCATTTTGTAGAAAAGATAACCCTCAAAATGATTGTTTTATCGCCCTGTAGAGAGGTAACCAGTTCTGTATCTAATTTAACAATCTTAGCCCCTATCTTCCTTTCAGCAACTGTAAATACTTAGGTTGCTTCCATAATCTTTTACACCGGTTTTACCATCCTGTCAGTTTCCATGATGAATTTAAAAACCTGTGACACATATTCATCGTACATTTATTTCAGGTAAATGTTCTGAAAAGTTTGAAAAAGTAAACTTGGACACGAGTTTTCAATTTAAAATGCTTCGGACAATGACATGTTTGATTGTTAGCCTCCCAGGTCTAGCCCATATTAATATATGATGCCACTAAAAGATACTTACAATGGAAAAATGCCAATCACTGATGTTGGTTTCAGGTAAGCAAAAAACAACTGGGGGTTGAAAGAAAGAGCAAGGGCACTCAGGTGGTGATTTTTTGGCTCTTCGTACATTTGGCAAGTTTTCAAGTTAAGTGTTTATAATTTAGGGAATGTCTAAAATACAGTGTAGAATGAAATATTAAAAATAATATTTTCTGTCTTTCCTGGGTATAAAATAATTTCCCTGGATAGCACATTTTGCTTGTTAAGTATTAGAAAATAAAAATCCCAGAACAAAACAAAACAGATAGCAACACTTGTCCTTGCCATCCCTCAGGTTCCTAATCTATGAAAAGGGGAGAAAACTTCACAAGAGAACTGTCAGGACTACACAAAACATCTAGAACCCATCTGGCAGATCAGAGATGCGAGATAAATGTGAGTTTTCTTTCCTATAACTGGGTGGTTCTCAGCTGGGAATGATTTGGCCCCGAGGGGACATTTAGCAATGTCTGGGGACATTTTTTATTGCCACACTGGGACGGGTGGGTGGTTTACTGGCATCCAGCGGGTAGAAGCCAAGGACGCTGCTACACATCCTATATTGCACAGGCCAGTCCCCCGCAACAAAGAATTTTCCAGCCCAACAGGTCAATAGTGCTGAGGCTGAGAAAGCCGAAGGTGCCCTTTGTATATACTTTAAAGTATAACCTAAGAGGACTGACTAAAATTCAAACCATACCTAGATCTCTTTCAGGTTGCCTCAAAGTGGGAGAGAGGATTGGAGAGGCAAAGGACAAGGACCAGAGAAGCTGACCACTGTGAATTGGGAACCCGGCCAAGTGCCTGGTTATTCTGTGATTTTCTACAGGAGAAGCCCACAGAGACCACTGGCTAGCTCAGTGTCGGATTTCAGAGGAAAAGACTGGAGGTTTCTGCTGTTCCCGCAGGCATTCACAGCACCAATCTTTTGCCTTAGCTTGTTTCCAGTTCCCTTCCTCCATACCCCGAGCTGCCCCCGAGTTGTCTTTGCTAAACTGTTAAAAAGGCTTAATGAAATTGACATCAGGCCCAGAGAACTCCTGGAGTGCTATTTCCATAACTCAAGAAGCATGCTCACCAATCTGCCAAGAGAAGGGTTCTCTTTACTGCTACATTCGTGCGCAGAATTGTTATTATCTGTCTGCAGAAACAGAAGGCCGGAAGGACAGCTTCCGTAGTACTGGATCCTCAAGCGGAGGCAACTTTCCCATTTGTTGTTTTCAACTTTAAAACACCAGCAAGACTTTTTTGGATGGGGAGGTGGTGGCCAAAGCAGAAGTAGGTTATGTTGCCAGGAGACAAAAAAAAAAAAAAAAAAAAAAAAAAAAGGCAAGATTTGGGAATCAACGTATTTCGAGTGGCCACTCCAGACTTCAAAGGCCAGACTGTTTATCTAACTGGCAAGGGTTGTGAAAAAATTCCCTTGACCACACCCCAGTTGAGAGCTCCTGCCATCAGTAGTGTCGTCTTTGATTACAAAAGGCCATGATATGTGTACAAATACGGATAATTATGGCGTGCATTAGCCAGACAGTGAATCATAATAGCAAAACAAAACTCTAACGTGTGGGTACACGCTAAACCTCACATGTGTTTTTGGTAAATAACAGCTAAACACATTGTTTTCCTCAAGACATAAAAATAAGAAACAGTTCCAAATGCCATAGAAAAAGCAAACAACAAAACAAAATGAAAACAGTCGCATCTATGATTGAGTTTTCTTTCCACCCGACTAATATGTTGTCACTAATAAATCTTGTTATGACACGTGACAACAAATTCCAACAAATTCCTACTGGTCATTGATTTGGATGACCTATGAGGAAAAGCAAAGCAGCTTTTTCCCCACAGCTGTACTATTTAACCCAAAGAGCTGTACTGTTAAATCTCTTATATTTTATTCCCGTAAATAGTCTATTATCAACTGTGCCCCTAATTCATCGAGCTGTAGGTGAGGGGAGAATCTTCATTTAAATCGGAGCCACTCTGATGAAGCTCCCCTCCTTTAATTTCATAAAGAATCTAGCAGTGGATGGAACTCAGCTAGCTTTTTGCCCTTCCTGCCTCCTTGATAAAAGAGCTGCCATATATATATATATAAATTAAAAATTAAAAATCATATATATATGTATATATATATATGATTTTTAATTTTACCATTAGTTAAGAACTCGCATGGGCCAAACAACTTTGTATTTGAAACAATATGCTAATTTCAAGCACATCACAGCTGACCAATTACACGAGCTGAAAGGGACGCTTCTCTACTGTTTGCTTTCCCTCATTATTGGCTAAGATCTACTTGAAAATATCCCTGAGTACTGTTATTAATAAAGAGCCACATAATTTTATCTACATCAAAGCTGCTTCTTCAGACTATGCTAGGAAAAATAAAAGGAGGAGAGGGTGTTTGGGGGTGGGGGTGGGGAGAGACACTTTGACCGGTTTATCCCTCCCATGGATCTGTTCTATTGTAAATCTGACTTCAAAAAATATAGTTTAGAATTTTTTGGTACTTGCAACCTGCATTTAACGTAATAAAACTCTCTTTCTTTAACATTCAATGTCTTTCTAGAGTTATCTATAAGAAAAACTGCTAATTTCTTTCTATGGTAGTTGAATGAACCAACATAATTTAATGTGTTATGCATAATGTTTCAGTATGACCCTTTCAAACAATTGCCACTGGATTCTGCAGTACGAGGTATGTGCTGGGGACTAAGGAGGTGAGTACTGGGTTTTGCACTGTGTTTTTGAGATACCCCAACACACACATATCCCATTTCATAACTCTCTTCTCCCAGCCCTTCTCTATCCTGCCATCTGAAGGATTTTCCTCCTCAAATCTTCACTTCTCACCTGAATCAAGGGAATAATTATTCCCTACTCTTGGATTCCCCACTCCCAATTTCTGTGAGGTGTTCCTAAATATTCCAGGCCTTTGAGTTCCAGGCTCTTACATGTAGCACCAACTGGACACCTGCCCGTGGATTTTCAGTAGGATTCTTGAGTTCACCCGTCTCCAAAGAACTCCTGATTCTTCTCCCCAGCACCCAAGTCTTGCACACTGCAGCGAACAGAACCTCTACCCTCCTGTGACTAGACTAAAAAACTCACTGGCAAGTCCTGTCCACTCTAGCCAACCTGCCACCTCTCTTGTGACCTGCTTACCAACAGCCCCTGACTCATGTCATGGCTGCTGTCCCATCTCCACAGATTGCCAAAGTTGGCTTTTTAAAGCATGAATTCACTTCAATCGCTCTGCTGCTTAAAACCTTCTAATAGTTTCTCACTGCAGCTGTAAATGCACGGTGCGTAGGGCTGGTGAGAACTGGCTCCCGGCCACATCTCTGACCTCATATCCCCTCACTCTGCCTGTGGGTGCCATGCTGAAGCCACACTGGCCTTCCCTATGTCCCCAGACTGTGTCAGGGGTCTGTATTTGTTCTTCCATCCGCTTGGAATGCTTTCCCCATGGACACTCACATGGCTGCCTCCTTCTTACATCATTCAGTGAAACTCATTGCTTCAAAGAAGACCTGACCTCTAGGACCAAGGTGAAACTACTCTCCATCACACGACCCTGTTTGGTTTTCTCTATAGGTTGTAGCAACAGTCGAAGGTACCCAAAGTATTGATGTGTGTATATCATATTTGCCTTCCCAATAGAGTGAGTACAGAACAGATGGCTTGTCCATCCTGCTAGTTTCAGCTTAAATGTTACCACCAGGAACGTGCTCTCTCGGAGTACGGTCTGGTCCACAATCAAGTCAAACCTAGAAGTACATTCGGTAAAGAAGAAAGTGCGCTAGACTCAGAGATAGTAGAACTGAGTTAGTTCCAACCCTGTTGCCATTAACTAACTCGTTAAGTTACTGGACACGCCCGGAGCCTCAGAAGCTTCCGATATAAAGACAGGTCGTTGAACTAGTCACTCTAAAGAGAGGCTAATGACTTGGTGCTCCTACTAGAAGTTCTAAAATTGCTATTCCAATAAACACGCTGGAGGAAAATGACTTTATACAGTCGTCTCAGTCAGTCAGAGCTTCCAGGTATAATCTCTAGGAGATCCACAATTAATTCAGGTTAGAAAGGTCAGTCATAACAACTGGCACTTGCTGGCTGAACCGAATTTTCACTTAATTCGTATTCGAAAAAGCTTGCTGACTCGGTGGGTTCTGGAAGGAGCCTAGCTGACAGCCTGCTGCATTTACAAGCCGATCGATCATACAATCTACACCTAAGTCAAGTCTGCCAAACATTTTAAGGATTAAATAATGAATGTGGTTTTTATGACTGCTCTGTGTTATCTGTAAAATCCCAACGTTAGGCAGGTGCAATTGACATACAAAACCGCAAGATACCTCAAGTGTGCATCACGGTGGTCTGACATATATGTATACGTTGTGAAAGGATGCTTCCTATCCAGTTCAGTCAACACATTCATGGCCCCATGTGGTATCTTGTTGTAGCGTGTGTGGGAACATTTAGTGTTGTCAGCCGTAGTCACTCTGTTGTATGTTAGATGCTCAAAGCTTACTCATGGTGTAGCTGAAAGTCTGCACCCTTTTACTATCCTCTCCCTATTTCCCCCACCTCCTGGTGCTAGCAATCATAAGTTTTAAAAAAAATTTTTAATGTTTATTTTTGACAGAGAGAGCGAGCGAGAGCATGAGCAGGGAAGGGGCAGAGAGAGAGAGAGGAAGACCCAGAATCCGAAGCAGGCTCCAGGCTCTGAGCTGTCAGCAAAGAGCCCGACGCGGGGCTCGAACTCACATACTGAGAGATCATGACCTGAGCCAAAGTCGGACGCTCAACCGACTGAGCCACTCAGGTGCCCTGCAGCCATAAGTTTTAAAAACAGGAATTTATAAATTCAGTACAATAGAATAAAATAAGTAAAGAAAATAGATTTTAATTTTTTTAACATTTATTTATTTTTGAGAGACAGAGAGACAGAGTGTGAGTGGGGGAGGGGCAGATACAGAGAAGGAGACACAATATGAAACAGTCTCCAGGCTCTGAGCTGTCAGCACAGAGCCTGATGCAGGGCTTGAACCCACAAACTATGAGATCATGACCTGAGCCGAAGTTGGACGCTCAACCAACTGAGCCACCCAGGCACCCAGAAAATAGATTTTAAAAATAGATCTAGGGGGAAACAATGAATTAGGGATAAAGGAACTACAGAAACACAGAAGGCTAAAAATAAGATCATGAACAGGGCACCTGGGTGGCTCAGTTAAGGGTCCCACTTTGGCTCAGGTCATGATCTCCTGGTTTGTGAGTTTGAGCCCCACATTGGGCTCATTGCTGTCAGTGCAGACCCTGTTTCAGATCCTCTGTCCCCTTCTCTGTGCCCCTACCCTGCTTGTGCTCGCACATACGTGCTCTCTCTCTCCTCATAAACAAATAAATAAATAAAAATATGATCATGAGCTAAAATGTAATGGTTCTTATCATGTGATTTCATTTTACTAATTCCTCCAATGAGGTAGCGAAATTAATCCTAGTTTTCTAGATGTAAATTTAGTGTAAATTATAAAAATGTAAACATTTACTCCCTAATTTTTACTGTAAACACTGACACATTTTTAAAGCTTCCATCTCCCTGACACCATTATTTTTATTACAGGATGATTTAGAAGTAGCAACCCTGAGGAAAAAAATATATTCACAACCACATTTTTTTTTTTTTTTTTTTTTTTCAACATTTTTTATTTATTTTTGGGACAGAGAGAGACAGAGCATGAATGGGGGAGGGTCAGAGAGAGAGGGAGACACAGAATCGGAAACAGGCTCCAGGCTCCGAGCCATCGGCCCAGAGCCTGACGCGGGGCTCGAACTCACGGACCGCGAGATCGTGACCTGGCTGAAGTCGGACGCTTAACCGACTGCGCCACCCAGGCGCCCCAACCACATTTTTTTTAATGTTTATTTATTTTTGAGAGAGAGAGAGAGAGAGAGAGAGAGAGAGAGATACAGAGCACAAGCAAGGGAGGGACAGAGAGAGAGGGAGAGAGAATCCGAAGCAGGATTCTGAGCTGTCAGCACAGAGCCTGGTGTGGGGCTCTAACCCACG
The DNA here is from genome assembly GCF_028018385.1 of Neofelis nebulosa. NCBI lineage: Eukaryota > Metazoa > Chordata > Mammalia > Carnivora > Felidae > Neofelis > Neofelis nebulosa. Next base: position 125,980,841 of record NC_080789.1, read on the forward strand.
AACCGCGAGATCATGACCTGAGCTGAAGTCAGATGCTTAACGACTGAGCCACCCAGGCGCCCCGAGAGGCCCCAGTTTTTGATCATGAGCACTATGATAAGCAGAACTCCTTAAGCGTGTGTGTAGACCAACTACCTAACTGAACCTTACGTGTAAGTATACGCAAGTATAATGTGGTTAATGTGTGAATTGTGACGCATATGACACATAAGTGGTTAAATCAGGTAAACACCGCCACTGCCTTGAAACCAGTCTTGCTGCAATGTGCAATCACTGGGGAGATTTAAGCTTTACTGATGCCTGAATTGTACCCCCTGAGATTCCGACATAATTGGTCTGGGACGCAGCTTGGGCATGAAGAGTTTTCAAAGCTCCCCAGATGATTCTAATGTGCAGCCAAGATAGAAAACTATTGCAGTAGGGCCATGTAGATTCTCGTCTTTTCTCCTCGGGTTTCATCATTGCTCACGATTCAGTCTTTGAGCCTTGAATTCTTGTGGCTCTTGAATGAATACCATGAAAAGTAGCCCTTGAAGTTGCCATGAAACACCCTGTGTCTGGGTACCTTGGATCCTTCCAGAACTGGCCGCAGAGTCTAACCTCTCCACAGGCAGCTCTTTATCGTATCCAGTCTTAACTTTCTATCTGCTTCCAGAATTTGGTACTTCTGACCTGTCCGCAGTTCCCATTCTGCCTTCGGTCAGGCGTTTGATACAAGTTCCCTTTGCCCCAAAGTCTGACACACCAGCCCTGCTGGTCCCCACTCAGTCCTGGCTCCAGGAGCCCTTGCGTGCTGAACCCTGCCCATTCATGAGAGGAAGTCAGTCAGCTAGTCTTAAACTTCTGCCCTTTGTCGAGTACAGGCATGAACGTGGTCATTAAAAACACTGCTGGTGCAACTTAGTATTTCCAGATGTGCATATTTCCACAAGACAGCATTTAAGTACATCTGATACTTTTGGAGGCTGAAGAAATGCATCAAAAGAGAATTATGTTGTTTTTGTTATGAACACGTAATGAATACACTTATAAAAAAACATGTTCTTCATATCATAGGCATGTTCTTTTGTGGTCACTTGTCTTGGACCCTGAAGTCCACAGGTGCTTTGGAATAACATAAGAACATATTTCAAGGCTTTCTCTAAAAAACAGAATGAACAAATCAGGAATCTTCTAACTTATCATTTTTTACTATCACGGAACTTTGACTTATTAGTGCTCAAGGAAGGGTTGTCCAAGGAAACGCTTTTAAAAAAGCCATTACTTCCTACTTTCTGAATTAACTCGAAGCACTAATAAAAATTTGAAGCACATCCCCTGGTGAGAGGAGTAAACCGCCATATTCCAAAGGAAAATGAGGACGCCTTCAAGTAAAACTTCCTCCAAGTGAGCTGTGCTTACTTACTAAGATCAAATGTGAGGGGCGCCTGGGTGGCTCAGTCGGTTGGGCGGCCGACTTCAGCTCAGGTCACGATCTCACGGTCCGTGAGTTCAAGCCCCGCGTCGGGCTCTGTGCTGATGGCTCAGAGCCTGGAGCCTGCTTCCGATTCTGTGTCTCCCTCTCTCTCTGCCCCTCCCCCGTTCATGCTCTGTCTCTCTCTGTCTCAAAAATAAAAAAAAAAAAAAGTTAAAAATAAAAAAGATCAAATGCGATCTTATTTATTTTCAATTCTTAATCTAATGCAGTCAGAGGGCACAGCAGTACCGATGAGGAGTCTGACGGAGGAGGAGCTGGCTGTCTCTCTTCCTCCCATCTGCTCCTTTCCCCTGGACGCTAACACCACGAATCTTCCACTCTTGGCTTTTCTTGCATAAACTACCAAGAAAGAGCAGAGTTGGGTCAACATCCAATTACACTTTGGATGACCAAGATTCAGCACAGTCACCGTGGAACATGATTTGGAATTCAAAGCTCTGTTTACTTGGGGAATAAGGCTTTACATTACTAATTACTTGTGTTGGATTTCCACATTTAACTTGAGGGAGCCTTGATGAGGAAATCACGTTTCGCTCATTCCTAAAGTAGCATTCGGTCCATTTTTTTTCTTTTGATCTACTGATTGTGTTTTCTTTCCATGGCGGTATACTTGGATTAATTGCAATTTCTCCTACCTTCTGTTATTCATTTGTCTTGACAACAGAAGGCACAAGACACTAGGCACAGGAGTTAAGACAGTAGGAATCAGTGTCCCAAAGAACTAGGCTAGAGTCTTCAGCTTAATAGCTATGTGATCCAGGGCACGTGACTTTCCTCCTGCAAAAACACTGTGGACTGGCCACATAACCCGTAGGGTGTGGCACAGGATGGAAATGTGACACCCTTTGTCCAAAGTTATTAAAAATTTCAAGATGGCACCGGCAGAGCATTAACCCAAAGTTAGGGCCTTTCTAAGCACAGGTCACTGTATCGCTGTGACTATCATCACGCCTGGGGACACTAACTGTACATCTTCCATGGGGCGAATGTGAGGACTATGCGAGATAACATACAGGAAGTGCTTAGCCTTGTGTCTGGCGCACATTAAGGTCCCAACAAACACAAACTATTTTTAAAGTATAATTTCTGTTGCTCATTCTATGTTACTCACTTCCCGACTGGTTTATTTCTCCTCGAATATTTCTGTATCACTACCATCCATGCATTATTTTTTTAATAATTTTTTAAATGTGTATTTATTCATTTATTTTGAGAGAGAGCAAGCAGGGGGAGGGACAGAGAGAGAGGAGACAGAGAATCCCAAGCAGGCTCCGAGCTGTCAGCCCAGAGCTGATGCAGGGCTCGATCTCATGAACTGTGAGATCGTGACCTGAGCCGAAATCAAGAGTGGGATGCTTCACCGACTGAGCTGCCCAGGCCCTCCTCCATTCATTATTTGTGATGGCAATGATAGCAAAATTTCTGCTGTGGGATGAGCCCCACCTGCAACTCCCTGGGCTGACTTCCACCCATATTTTAAGACCCAATTCAAGCTTCTCTTTCTTTCAGACGCCTTCCCTGATCTTCTCAGGGGGGGAGAGCCTCCCTTTGTGGTCCATTGCATAGTCCTCCAGTACCAATCACTCTGTTTATGCACAGAGTTACCTAATATCCCTCTCTTCCTCTAAGTCTATAGAGGAAGTCTATATTGTGCATAATGTTCTATCTGTTGTATATCAGCAGGTTATTAGTGGCATATAATGTCATTTTCTACAAATGACTTTAAGACTGAGATAACTAGTTTATATTGTTTCATTTTGATATGTTCGAAGAACTGCAATCACATTCTTACTTCTTAAAATGTACCTGAAAGAAATTCACTACTAATATTTCTGGATAGGAGAATAAAAGGATAGGAACATCTACTAGGAACAGGTCACGTCCTAGGCTTCTGTTCTCTAGTTCACTGTAGCGACCAAACGTAACTCTATCTTTTCATTAGGACATTCCTAGTAAGTGATTTTTCTGGTATTAAAACCCATTCCTTTAAGTGCACAAAAATAACACAGGTGCATGATGATGTAAGTGATCTCTGATTCCATGTATTCCTTCATTAAATATATGGAACCCAAGGGCACCTTCTCTTGATGAGTCAGGTTCATAATTACTGCACTATAATTCTATTAGTCCTCAAAAACTAGAAGCATCCCAAATGTTCATCAACAGTAGAGAGGACACAGAAATTATGATAGAGTCTCTACAATGGATTATACAAACAAACATCAAAGACCAATCCTAGAAACATAATATTTAGGGGGGAAAAAAAAGCAAGCCTCCAAAGCATATCTACATAGTTTCATAACGCAAAACTAGGCAAAACGACTCTATAGAGAATAGGGATGTGTATGGGAGTGAAAAGATAAACTGTTGCAAAAATCAAGTTTATCACCATCAAAGTTAAGAAGGCAGGCTAGTGGTGACTTCTAGGCAGGGGTGGCGAGAAGAAGGGATAAGGAGGCAGAGAGATGTTTCTGGGGGCTGCTGGGAAATGTTCTATTCTTTTAGACATTTTTTGGAGGGGTTCTATGGGAGTTTGCTCGCCATCATTTGCTTAACTATAGAAAAGGTGGTGGTTTTGGGTTGCAATTTTCTATATGCATTTGGTTTCTAAAACTGTTTTTTCATCTTAAAAGAATTTCGTAGGTGTTTGCAGGCAGAGAGTAAAACTTGTATATTTAATGCATTTGTGAATGCTGTGCATATAAAAACATCAAAAGTCTATTACTGTAAAATGACTTACAGAGCTCTGATATCTAATGCAAAAATAAGATGTTTTGGGAATTTATTCCTTTAATGTCATTTTGACACTTTGTCATCTACTTTGAGCTTTAGGCTCACAAATACAGTAATTGTTTCTTTCACATTCATTCAAATCAGAAATTAATATAACTAACATAAAATACCATCCTATTTTCTTTTGTAAAATTTTTTATTTTTCCCACTTTATCTGGAAGAAATGAAATCGTGTAGTTAGACATATTTCATAGCCCTCAAAGTCATGACTTCTTTTTTTTATTTTAGAGAGTGAGCAAGTGAGGGAGACGGACAGAGGGGGAGAGAGAAAATTAAGCAGGCTCCAGGCTCAGTGTGGAGCCCGACCCGGGGCTTAATCCCCTGACCCTGAGATCATGACCTGAGTCGAGACCAAGAGTCGGATGCTCAACCGACGGAGGCACCCAGGCACCCTCTCAAATCATTATTTCTAATCTCTTTATTTCATCTCCTCCAAGGTCATCTTGTAAAATTATAGAAATGTAGGATGTTTACATAAAGCAAGAAATTGTCATACATATATTTACAAAGGAAGCAAACAACAAAACACAGAGTCAGTGAACAGCAAAGACCCTTAATAATCAACAAATACTAACCATGAAATATCTGCTCACTGCCTGCTTATTCTAAGCCATGAGGTTTCATCGCTGAAAGATGAGTCACAGTATTTTCTGGGTGTCATCGAGCTCGTTGTAATGATTCCTGCCATCAGCGAAGCTCTCTTGGAAATCAGAGTTTAATACACCCGAGGGAGCTTTCTCATCCCAGGAGATTTCTCACTATTGACAACCCCCAACTCCTCCCAGAATTTACAAAGATGGGGCAGAGAGCAAGAGATAGCTTCATTCTGCAGGTTAGAACTCATAGGAAGTCATGGCTCCTGTGGCTGTGGACTATCTGGACTACTGAGGCTATTAATACACACACACACACACACACACACACACACACACACACACACACACACGGACGCATGCCTTCTGAATCACTGATTTGCTTTACGGGGAGCCTGTGGAAGAAGTGGGTTACATCCCCAAGGTACTGTGGTATTCCCAAATGAACACAAAACGCTAAAACACATGCTAAAGCCATCTCTCAAAGTCTAGTTATATTGTCACATTCATATTCCAAGTTGATCGAAGAAATGAATGTGACTGGTTCTGTTGGGGGTACGGAGGGCTTTGAGAGCTTGCAGAGGCTCCAAATCAACTTCTCACTCAACTGAAAAAAACATCCCAGAGCTCAGCGGCTTTCTCTATGAAAGGCTGTTCTTGCTTTCCTAATTCCCTCTGTGTTGAAGAGACACATCTTCCTCCTGGCTTGCTCTTCAGGAATATTGCATTTTGTGGTATGTGAAGAGTTTACTAATAGTCTCCTTAGAAGGAAAAATGTGGACTTTCTGTTCCCCTTCAGTGCTGTCAACAGTAATTCTAACCACAAATCAAGTAAATTAAGTAAGGCAATGATTCTTCTGGTCAAACCCTTAGTTTCTTGGCTATGGTTGTTCTGCTTGTAATAAAATGACTTTTGGGGGCATTCCAAAATTTGCTCAAAATCAAACAAGGGTTGCTTGATACCTAAGTGCAAATCCACTAGAATATGCACTACCAAGTTTTTGAGCCCACGAGTAAATAAAAAATAGCCAATGGGGGCACCTGGGTGGCTCAGTCGGTTAAACGTCCGACTTCAGCTCAGGTCATGATCTCACGGTTCGTGGTTCGAGCCCTGCGTTGGGCTCTGGGCTGACAGCCCGGAGTCTGCTTCATTTTCTGTCTCCTTCTCTCTCTGCCCCTCCCCCCCTCTCAAAAATAAATAAACAAACAAACAAAAAAGTGCCCAAGAGGTAACTGAGGGCAATGGTGACAGACTGGGTCAGTTATTGTGGATGAATGTTTAGAAAGGTTAACTTACTTTTTTTTTCCATGGATATGAGAAGATGAACTGTGGAATTTCAATTGTCTAAATATGTTTTTACCTCTCTGCAAGTAATTTTTGAGACTTAAACAAAAAGGAAAAACAAGGGGGTGGGAACTCTATGATTTTTACTGATGTAACAATTTACTGAATAGCATAGTCAAGCATCTTTCTAGGTTTCTTATTCAAAATGAACAATATAATTAATATTCAAATTCATTAACAACAGAAATATTCCTTAGGGTTATTTTTTGAAAGGTTGGTCAATTAAACGTTTTTTTTCCCCTTTCTTCCAAATCCCAACTTTTAACGGCAGTACACAATGGTATTATAACAACTCTCTCTTCCTTAAAGCTATTAACTACAACATTGGTGTTAGGATAATTATATAGAGTTTCCACGTGACGTAATTCAGTGTACGTTACGCTCAATCTCCATTCACTCAATATTCAATATTTACTGAATATAAAAAGCTAATAACACTCTGAGGTTACCATGTAGTCATTGGTATTTCACACTTCACGTTAACATATTTATTGATTGTCCAGAAGCCTCTAATAAATGGATTCCTTTCCGTGAAAACCTGTAATATTTTTAATGGAGAGGAAGTAACTTTATCGTAAATAGATGGGCCTACCAGCCATTATTTTTGCAGTAAACCCCAAATGGAAAGAGCTCTTTGAAAATGATGAACGAGAAGACGACGATGTTGTGTATTACTGTGGGAACATACCATTTGTCTCAACGGAATACATCTGCAAGTCTCTTAAACGGCAAAAGTCAGGCTCACAAGAAGTGCTATCTTATGGGTTATGGGAAACATTCTTTCCCCTAATAGGTTGATTACTAATTTCAATAAGGCTTTGAATTTAATCTCAATTGCATTCCCATCTTTAGGCCCTGAGCTTGGGAGAAAAAGGAGGTGATGACATACTCTCTATGCTGCTGTTAGGGCAAAAGACAGAAAACTCCCGAGATAGGAACTGAGTTCGGAGAAGCAAAGACAAAAATAATTGAAAAAAAACAAAAAACAAAAACAAAACCACAAATTGGTGTCACCATGAAACAGCGGTTCACCCTGACCAGGGGTGACTTTGCCTTCCCCAGAAGACATGTGCCAAGGTCTGGAGACAATTTTGGTTGTCACAGCTGCAGAGAGGTTGCTACTTACATCTGGTGGGTAGGGGTCAAGGAGGCTGCTAAATCCCAGTACACAGGGCATCCCTCCACAACGAAGAATTATCCAGCCTAAAATGTTAACAATGCTGAGGTTGAGAAACTTGGCTATACAGGTAACTTATACTGGAATACTAGGTTAATAAAATACCAGTCAAAACAAAGGGAAGATAGGGGATACACAACACCAAACAGCTGAACATGTGTGTAAAAGTTTCTCATTTACATATGAATATTTTTTATTGATAGTTATTTACTGGATGTAGCCATAATGAAAGATAATGGTTACTGAGCCCCTACTATGTGCCAGGCCTGGGCTATGCACTTTACTTGAACTATCCCAAGTTCATTATAACCACGTAACGGGAATGCTGTTATGAGCACAGAAAAATGATCATTTATTGCATCGAGCATCCTCTAGAGGTCAGCAGTCACTTGCTCGGTCTCTCAGTCAGTAACTGTCACCGGCGTGACCTTGAACACCGTGACAAAAAAAAGTCAGTCCTGAGAGCTCTCTGGAGATCAGCTGGATATCCTCTGAATGTCCTCCAAGAGAGTTGTACAGTCCTAAGTGTTAGAAGATACATAAAAAAGTGGGCTGGGTTTACGAATTTTGTTTTTTTACAGTTAGGCAGAAAAGGGATTTACAAATCTTAAAAACTGAAGAACAATGAAGTACAACCCAGAGCACACAGTGGTGAAACCAAGAAGCAGAGGAGAACTTTGGACAGCCCCACCCCAACCCACACTCTCATCTCCCTAAATAAATATGTTCAAAGGACATTGATAAAGTGACCTTAGGAGGGCTAGGCCTGTCTCGTGGTATTGACAAGGATTCATTCAGAGTCTGGGCCAACATTTCTGGTCATTCTATAATCTTAACTGGCTGAGGAAGGAGAATATAAATTATTTCCTCGGAGGGGAAGCCTAGAAAAATGTAAAATTAATGTGTCTCAATGACTAAACGAATAGAATCAGCACTTTCTTGCAAAGGAGACTTGAACGCTTTGTATTTTATGCACTTTTAACATTAAAGAGAATTTGGCAGGTGAGCTTTTTCATTTCAACTTAAAGTAGATAACTGAATAATTGGTTTAGACTTGGGATTTTCAGTTGAAAACTTACTAAGTTTATGTGCCATATCGAATACTTAGGAGACTTTAAATTTTACCGTATTTATAATTATAATTTTAATTTATTTCATAAGGCTTATTTACTTGGAGAGTTTTTGTCAGATTACTTCCATGCTTAAAAAAAAGACAAGGAATATTAAATATATAAATGCATTTTAAAAGGTGTTGGGACTGAAAGAGGAAGAAAGCTTTAGGTAAACATACTGACATCCTCAAAAGCATGGAAGGGGTTCTCGTGGGAGAAGAAAAGGTAGGTTTTCCCAGCAGTGACCTAAAGTGCTCTGCCCCTAAGGGTTAAAGCCTTCCTAAATCAGGTGGATTTCGGGGTTCCTGCCTGGCGGTTCCCTGATGACACCACCCACAGAGAAGGCTAACTACCATCCCACCCTCTTTACCCACACGGAACCACAGCTCACCCTCCCAGACATGACAAGTCTATGGGAGAAGCAAGACTAAAATATTAGAGGACACCCATGCCACCACCTATATGAACCAATGCAGGCACTCAGGCAAAAGTATGAATGAACAAATAAGGAAAACCATACATTTGAAAAATAAAGACAAAGAACAATCTAAAAGAGAAGATCCAAAGTTTCCTTGAAAGAACAGAAATAAAGCAAAGGAGCATAAGCAAATTAAAAAAAAAAAATCCAAAGTAGTATCTTCAGAAAGTCAAGAGATTATTGAATTTACAAAACAAGAAGGAGAAGCTTTGAAAAAGGAACAATGAGGCAATGAGAATGTTTTTGAAAATTAAAATATACTTGCCGGCCTAAAAATATTCAACGGCCAAGATAATTAATAAAATGGAAGCATCTGAAGACCAAAGTGGAGGTATGTGAAACCAAAGGGAACAAATGAGGGAAAATACAAGAGGTTAAGAAATATGCATTGCTCCTAGTGTTTCAACATTTATCTTATGTTAGTAGAGAAAAATGTAAGAAACAGATTGACACTTTGGCCCAAAGTTAAATAGAATGATGGAGAAAAAGACTCACACCCAGACATGTCCTGATAAAAATGTGAAATCAAGGGATAAAGAAAAAACACGAAAAGCTCTAGAGAGAAACAGGCAAATTATCTACAAAAGAAAAGAATTAGTTTAATAGTGGGTTTCTCATCGGCAGCCCTGCATGATTGAAGAAAAACAACGAAAGGAAGTTCTGAGGGAACAATACATTTTGAAATCACAACTCCATGCCAAGATACATTATTATGTGTAATATACTAAAGAGATTTTCAATTTTTAAAATTTCTTTAAGAAAGAGAGTGTGTGCGTGAGTGGGGGAGAGGTAGAAAAAGAGAGAGAGATAGAATCTCAAGCAGGCTCTGCGCTGTCAGCAGAGAGCCCAATGCAGGGCTCAAACCCATGAACCACAAGATCATGACCTGAGCCCCAATCAGGACTCAGACACTCAGCCAACTGAGCCACACAGGCGCCCCCAAAAGAAGAGATTTTTAAATGTGCATAATACATACACACACACACACACACACACACACACACACACACACACTTAATTACTAAGGCTTTTCTAGCAAAAACAAAAAATAACCCAAGAATAAGAACTTCATGGGATATCCACCACACTATTAGCCTAATAGAACTGAGAGGAAGCAGATGGAAACTTTAAAGAAAATACAAGAGAATCCATCAACTGGGACAGAATGAAGAGTCACCCTTGACTTTTAATGGCATTAGAGTCCACTTCCTTCCCCCTGGATCCAATATGTAAATGATGTCTCCATAATCATGATGTTGCAAATGCTATTTATTTTCATTTTTAATAATCATAGTATAGAATGAAGCCAAAGGTTTCATTCCAGTTTCAAAACAATATAACTGGCATAAATAAAATAGCTAATAAAAACTGGAAGTTAGGAGAGATGGGGGTAGTATCTTTCAAATTCTTCAGCTTTTCAAGTGTCTAAAGTTAGTAAATTACTAAATAGGGGATAAACTAATACTTCAATTTATACTCATAACCACCATATGAGTTAAATTTTATAAACCCTCTTAACAGTGGTTTTCCCTGATGAATAAAATTGAGGGAGGGACTAGAAGGTAGAAGGAAACATTTACTTTTCATTTTTTAGCCTTTCATTCTATTTGGATATTTCAAATGCTTGCATTGTAGCCAGAATAAAAAAAAAATGAGTAAGAAAAAAATACATAGTAAATGGACAGAAAAAGTTGAGAGATAAAAACTTCTAGGGGCACCTGGGTGGCTCAGTCGGACTTGGGCTCAGGTCATGATCTCGCAGTTTGTGAGTTCGAGCCCCGCGTCGGGCTCTGTGCTGACAACTTAGAGCCTGGAGCCTGCTTCGGATTCTGTGTCTCCCTCTCTCTCTCTCTGTCCCTCTCTCTCTTGTACTCTGTCTCTCTGTCTCTCTCTCTCGCTAAAAAATAAACATTAAAAAAATTTTTTTTAAACTTCTAGAAAAGAATTTTTAGATAACCTATGTATTTTATATACCTAACTTAAAAATTAAAAATTATTTTTTATTGCAAGTTCTTGGCTTAACAATTATAGTCAAACTAATTATTGCCATCAAAGTAGACTTTAGAGATGTTGTTTAAGAAATACAGAATCCAAACTTAACTGGCAAATTCCAGAATTTTAAAGACAGAGCTTTAAAACACACTCCTGAAAAGACAACGGAAAATGAGAAAAGCTGAACTACTCAAAGTTGAGAGTAAACTATTTGAGAATAAAGCGAGTATGAAAAACTGTATAACCAAGTATCTACGAATAGGCTTGGAATTAGTAGCACTACCATCATCTGGAATAGTACCACACGGTGCATCAAATTCTCGTTTTCTGGACCGAGCGTTACTTTAGCAAGAGTGGCCTCTCTGACGACCCTTCAGAGAAATGCATTCCATGCCCTAACCTGTCATCATTCTTCTGCTCTTTCTGGCTTCATCTTTTTTCAACACCTGCCATATCATATATTTATTTGTTGGTTGATTTTGTGCTTTCCCCACCTGCCAGTTTGATGGTGAGCTCCTGGACAGCCAGGACTTTGTTTATCATTGATTCCTCAGTAAGGATAGTAGGTACTCAATAGTTATTAGTTGGATGAATAAAGTAAGTGTTCTTATAATATTTATTTCTTCATGTAACAACTGGTCTCAAAGATATCTTTAGGTTTTAATTTTTTTTTTGAAACTGGCAAATCTAATGTTGTTAGATTTCTTTCCTACCTTGATTCTAACCATCTAATCCATAAGCCATTTATTATATGCATGTCTAAAACCACATGCCTGCCTCATTCTCACTGAACTTATCAGGATAGCCATTCCGAAACAAGTAGCAATTCATGGCTCAAATAAAATCAACATCTTCTTAAGGATCTATTACATTCAAAGTGTTGGGATGGATGGATGGATGAGGGCAGAAGCCTGTGACCTTGGTCCAGAAATCCTGTCTCCCCTTTCTCGGGGAACACTTACTTTCTAGTCAAGTTCTGGTTTCAGTATGAGGATTCTTGGTAACTTCTGGAGATATTGTGACTCTGTCCTCTCTCTTTCTGGATATTCCTCTATTTTTCCCCTTTTCACAAAAATCCAAGCATAAATCTTACTTCTCCCTTGTACACATATAAAGCATAGATAACAGATTTGGTCCAGAAAGTTACCATCTGTTTTGTTTTGTTTTGTTTTGTTTTTTATTTGGGGAATGTGTCAGACAACAGTTCTACCTGTATTTCAATACTGAAAATGTTAGTTTTTGCAAAAAAAAAAAAAAAAAAAAAAAGGGTGGGGGTGACAATAAGGAAAAAAAAATCCAAACTTATCACTTGGAGGGTGTAACATTTTTTAAAAAGTAAATGCACTTCTGTAATGCTTCCGAACAGAAGTAAGGACCCGAGTCAGCGTATATTCAACTATTCCTCTGTTTAAAAATTACATTTTTGAAAGTGCTTCATTTTCCGGCTGACATCAGCAAATACACATCAGTGAGTTTATGACATCTTATACAAAAGGGAAAACTCGTTCCCCCCAACAAGCTGTCAAGTAATGCACTTGACTCATTTTGCCAGGGGCTGAAGGTATCAAGCATACCTTCCGCCTTCGGTAACTTTGTTGGCTCCCACACACTTGGTATTCTTACGGCTGTTTTTGGCAGGCAGACGCACAGCCAACTCACTATTCATTATGACCCCAAAAGCCAGATCGCACGAACTACTGCTAGTGACCTTGTGGGAAAACGGAAGGGTAGCCCAAGAAATCAGTCGATGCTTCCCTATAGCGTTGCAATTGTAAATTGTATTTGCCGTTTTATGATGATCTTTCGAGAAATACAAAAGTCTAAAATGTTGCTATATGTTGTTTAGTCCCAAACCAATCACGTTTTTTGGTTTTAGACGACTGGACAGTGAGAAACATACATGCTTCTGGCTAAAAAACTAATCAAACTTATTCTTTGTCTTCTGCAGGATAATAAACTTTTGAGTTAATTTTCTTTTGTTACAACTCGGGAATTTTTATCTTTTATATGTTTATCAAGTGACAAGCTTCTTTTAACGTTTATTTATTTCTGAGAGACACAAAGGGAGAGAGCATGAGCAGGGGAGGGGCAGAGAGAGAAGGAGACACAGAATCTGAAGCAGGCTCCAGGCTCTGGGCTGTGAGCACAGAGCCTGTGTAGGGCTCAAACTTGTGAGCAACGAGATCATGACCTGAGCCAAAGTCAGACGCTTAACCAACTGAGCCACCCAGGTGCCCCAAGAGACAAGCTTCTTACTGACCCTTTCAAAGTATTCCCCATTCATTTCAGTCAGTGGCCTCACATCTTTTTAAGTCCATGACATCAAATCGCATGACCCCCTTCCCACCCCTGTTGCTATCTTTTAATTTACGCAACGTATTTATTGATTATACCTACTAAGAGCCATCACTGTGCTGGGAAATAGGTATTATGTTCAGTGGTGAACAAAAGAGATAAAATTTGATTTTTGGCTTCAATTTAATAGAGAGGGAAGAAAAGTATTAAGAATACATAATTGGTACCTAACTGTAAATTATGATAAACGCCATGATGGAAGAGTGTCTATTTACCAACTTTTGAGATATTCCCCCCAGGCAGTTCAAACACTCTTTCACCTTGCGTGCCTTTCCTCTCTACTATATCTTCTTCCTTCACCCGGGACATTACATGCAAACTTCTGTCCTTCCCTTTAGGTCCCTGGCTCTCTCCGGATAGAGGCCTTTCACTTCCTCACTAGGAACTCACATGCGTAATTCTTACCTCTTCTGGTCTCTACCCCAAGTTGTTTTTGTTTTTGTTGTTGTTGTTGTTGTTGTTTTAATTAATCTCTACACCCAATGTGGGGCTTGAACTCATGACCCAAAGATCAAGAGTCACATGCTCTACTAAGCCAGCCAGCCATGCTTCTGGCTAAAAAACTAATCAAACTTACTCTTTGGCTTCTGCAGGATAATAAACTTTTGAGTTAATTTTCTTTTGTTACAACTTGGGAATTTTTATCTTTTATATGTTTATCAAGTGACAAGCTTCTTTTAACGTTTATTTATTTCTGAGAAACACAGAGAGAGCATGAGCAGGGGAGGGGCAGAGAGAGAAGGAGACACAGAATCTGAAGCAGGCTCCAAATTGGATATTGCCCCAATTGGATACTGGGAATCTGAAGCAGCCCCAAATTGTTTTAACTAAGGGACTTCAAATCCTGAAACTTTTCTGATCATAATCTTATTATTTTCACCTTGTCGGCTTCTTTTCTTACAATAAACCTGCAATTAGCCTTTTCCATGACCTTGAGTCCTTTCATACCTCTGTGCTATCTTTGGGCTACTAACCTCCTACAATCACTTGCTTCTCTCTCTGACCTGCTTCCCAAGGTCCAACGTGTCCACAGTACAATCTCTAGCAACCTGCCAGTCCTCACTCCCTATCTTCAGTGTCTGCCTACTACTTTTAAAGAAAATGTTAGTCATTTTCTCCAGGGTTACTGCGAATTGCTGGAGATTCTCAATACATATCACTTAACCCAATTTCATCATGACTCTTAACGATGCTTACAATTATTTCATAATAGACCTTTCTCCTTCTTCCTCCCAACTCAGCCTGCCCTTCTCATTTTCCAAGTACCTCACCTCTACTGTCAACTACACAAGATGTCAACTAAAATGTCAATTCTCTCTCTTGATCTATTTTATTTTTAAATCTACACATCCATTTTGAGAGAGACAGAGCAGGCATAAGTGGGGTAGGGGCAGAGAGAAAGGGAGAGAGAGAGAGAGTCCCAAACAGACTCTATGCTCAGTGCGGAGCCGGATGCGGGCTCGACCCCACAACCTTTAGATCATGACCTGAGCCAAAATCAAGAGTTGGACGCCCAACCAACTGAGCCACCCAGGTGCCCCTAAAATGTCAATTCAAAATTTATGTCATTTCCACACACACAAAACCTTTACATATTTCATTTTTGTGTTCTGCTTCCCTTTAAACTCTATTTTTTTAAGTTCTTATTTATTTTGAGAGAGAGAGAGAGAGAACAGGGGAGGGACAGAGAGAGAGGGGGAGAGAGAATCCCAAGCAGGCACCACATTGTCAGTGCAGAGCCCTACACAGGGCTTGAACTCACAAACTGCGAGATCATGACCTGAGCCAAGATCAAGGGTCAGACGCTCAACCGACTAAGCCACCCAGGCTCCACACAGTCCTCTGTATTTGGTCTTCTCTTCCGCCACTTGCTCCAGAAACTTGTGCTCTGTCTACAAATATGTTCACATCGTCTCTCAACTCCCTCCCTCCAAGTGATTGTGGCCTATTTCCACCTTCTGGACACCACAGGCTTCGTTTTGCTGGTTTTTGCTTTCATCCCCCGCCCAGTTCTTGTAACTCACTGCCTTTGTGCCTGACCGTCACCCACCCCTTGAAAGACCTCTTCTAAGATCACAAATGCCCTTTCGCTAAAGTCACTTCTGACCCAATGGATACCCCTTCTCTTTGTCCTGAAATCCTCTGCATCCATAGTTACTATTGCATTACGCACGATCTTCTTCCTTGTCCTACCTCCCTGATAACCCCTCACTTTTTATTGTGTCCTCTGCACACGTGAGAATTCCTTAGGATTCCTCCATCAACCTCTTTTCTTCTTCCTCTGCACCAGGAGTCACAAATGGCAACCCCGAGCATATTTTGGCTTCCAGGTGCGTTCTGTCTGGCCTACAGAGTCTTGAGGTTGTTTGTTTTCACAGAAGTCAACACTTGCAAATTAGGAGATTTTACATAAAATCTGGACTTCCAGTTTGTCTTGAGAAACCACGATTCGTATCAACTACAGAATAAGGATGAAAGAAAGAAGAGCGTCAAACAGATACAAATGACCCTTTGATAGCAAAGTAATAATGAACGACTGGCTTCCTCCGTCACGTAGGAAACATGAAGAGATATTCTCAGGACAGATTTTGAGGATTCGTGCCGATAACCGCAGATATTACCAAGTTCAGTCTATCGGCCTTCTGTTCTCATCCTTGTGAGACTTACCCACATCTTCAGAGCCCTGGTTATTCGTCCTATCTTCTATAATTCCCTCGTCTTATTTCAAAAAGGATTTGATTCCGAGGCCTTTAGTTTACCTTCCTCTGAATACTGAATTTACCTAATAAAAACCTGAACTCTGAAACAAGTAACAGAATAAAACGAGAGCTAACGTCAATCTTAGCTTTCAAATTCTGATGCGGCCGCGCTGCCTAGCTGGTCCACGAAGTAGAGGATATTGCTTTGCTTTACTCCAAAGGCTTTCCTTGTTCTTAATTTTAGAGGGGATAAAGTCTCCATGGGGAAGAATATAGGAAAAGAAAGTGTATAAAGGTGGAAGGGTAGAAAAATCTGCGTGAGAAAAGTCATTTTCACTCACTCTTCTTTCTCCTCCCTTGTACACTTTACAAAAATATCTGTTTGGCAGTAACTAACCCTAAACTTCTACTTCCTGACGTTGACACTTCAATTTCCATCACCTCGTATTCCAAGAACAACGTATATACGTCTCCCTGCTGCGGAAATGAAAAGTGAGAGTGGAAAGTATAAGACGACCGACAAGGAAAACAAAAACAAAAACAAAAACACGACCCCCCGTTTTAATGAACGAGCCGAGAGAAATGTCTCCTCCATACTTACTTCACTACCTTGAAATGCTGCCTAACATGCCATGATGTTTAAACTCCTAATAGCCCTGGGCTAACATTTGGAAAGGCTTATTTATATTTTGAAAATGGAAGTCCACACACACCACGCGGAGGATGAAATTCTGTCCCGCGGCAGCATAAATCACGGTTTTGTAAGCCGCGTTTCACTTCTTGCTTTGGTGCCTTGTTAACCCACTAAGCCAGGTTGCCAGGCAACCATGCCAGCTTTGCTGAATATAGATATTAACAGGTTTAGGTTACAAGGGGGGAAAAAATGGTGCAAATGAGCACAGATTTATCCTTCACCTGGAAATCTGGGGAAACAAGCAATCTTCACAAGCCGGTGTTTGAAACAAATGTATTTAATACCTTCTTGTTACACTCCAGCCTCTGCGATGGAGGCGCGACAGTTCGTTCCCGCCTCTGAGGTAACACCCCTGCCCACTGTGTTCCGAGAAACGTCCTTGCCCACTGCCACCATGACTTGCAATTCTGGGTTTAGAACACCGATCGTCTTTCTAGCAACTGACGGAATTTCAATCTCATTTTGATAAAGTCGCATGCTTATAATGTTCTCTAGGGGAAGGCTCTCTCCCAGGGAGCATTCTGCTCTTTACTGTTGGCGCTGGGTAGGACAGATGTAACTGTCCCCATCGGTCAGGGGAGAAGCCCGTCTTCGTGACGATATGGTGTTGGCACCACAACTGGTCGAGGGCAGAGCCGGGATGTGCCCCCAGCGGACAGCCGGCCCCAACAGGCAGTCCCTCTGACATGTCTCAGGATTTTCTTTTTTCTTTTTTTTTTTTTTTTTTTTTACCAGATTATTGAGAAAGTGGCAGAAAGTGAAGATAGTCTTGTGAGCTGTTACAGCTTCTAAGACTTCGGTACGGGCTCTCCTGCAAAGAGGCAAGTCTGTCGTCAGAGACGTGTGGCCCTGAGATGTGTTTTCTTCTTCTTTTTTCTTTTTTCTCCCTCGCTCCAACATTTCTCACATCCCTGCTTTTCCGCCTGTACTCCCGAACAGACTTTACAACAAAACAAAAATAAAAATAAGCTCTCTCTGATCCCTTTTCTCTGGAGGCAACACGAGGGGCCAACAAGGCTCTCGCTTGAATCCCTTCACTGGGACTTCCGCTGCGGGACTAATGACCCCAGAACGACCCCACAGAGCTTCCGAGTTTAAAGGACACCCGCCTGGGGCGCCTGGCTGGCTCGGTCGGTTGAGCATCCGACTCCGCTTCAGCTCAGGTCATGATCTCATGGTTTGTGGGTTCAAGCCCCGCATCGGGCTCTGCGCGGACAGTGTAGAGCCTGCTTGGGATTCTGTCTCTCCCTCTCTCTCTGCCCCTCCCCCGCTTGCTCGCTCTCTCTCTCAATAAATAAAAATAAACTTAAAAAGAAAAGAAAAGAAAGGACACCTGCTTATAGATACGGACCTGTAGGAGAGCTCTGCGGAGAAAGCAGGCTAGATATGCTTAGCCCAGATTGCACCAGGCTGCAATCTGCCTGCAAGTCTAGAAAAGTCCACCCCCACCTGTCACTCACATTTAAAAATATGTGCTCTCACTGCTATTGCTGCTGCCGCCGTTCACGTGGGCAAAGCACTAAGATGGCTCCAGGCCGACCAGGCGACCCAGGCTGGTTGATCCTGTGGATCGCTGGGACTGGGCCTCAGAGGCCGGTCAGCACTGACTCGCCGAGGAGTGGTTCCACTTTGATTTCTCTTGTGTCAAGCCGGGACGCCTGACGACGGTAATTTTGAGCCAAGTGTGGCAGTGCTCTTTCTGCCTCCTGCTTCGATAGGTTGGTGACGTTTCCACTCCCAGCCCTGCCGCAGGCTAGGCTAATTTCAGTCAGAATGCCTCCCCTGGGTTATTTTCTGGGGCCCCAGGAAGTGTGAGGTATGTGCATCTTCTCCCACATTGCGGGGAGGTGCCCTGGATTTACCCGGAGAGGCTTGTTCAACCAGGTGGGAGCGACGCGAGGACGCTTCCGTCCGCCTTCCAGCGCTTTCCTTCCTGCTACCAAAGACAGCCTGAGGCAGCCCATTTCGCTCCCCTGGCTTGACTTGGGAAGTTAATAAGATCATAAGCTGAAGACCTAAGAACTGGCAAACCGTGCCAAGACGAACATCTCAGACTCCCCCGGGGAGAGAAATACTCGCTTGCCCTCCTGAATAGGAGTCTCTCTTTTTGAAAGCAGTGGGATCTCCCTCCACGTTATGATAGTTTCCCTCTCACCTCGATATTGTGGCCGACTGCAAATTAAAACAGTGCTCTTTCCTGGCTTATACTGTCTTATCTGCTTGGCTTGGCATTAGTCCCTGGGAGAAATCTGGTCTCTCTTTCTTCCCCAGGGAATTCTAAATACTCTGTGGGGTTTTCTCCCCCCCCCCCCCAGAAGTCATCGGTGATGATAAAAACGAACAGATTTCGACGGCATTTAAAACGGGTTAGTTATCGAAGACGTAATCAACACCTGGACTTTTGACATTTATTGCGGTATGTTCTGTGAGGGTTTTTATTTATTTATTTTTATTTGAAAGATTTTTTAATGTTTAGTCGTTCTTGAGAGAGAGAAACGAGAGCGCGAGTTGGGGAGGGGCAGAGAGGGAGACACAGAACCCGAGGCAGGCTCCAGGCTCCGAGCTGTCAGCGCAGAGCCCGACGCGGGGCTCGAACCCACAAGCTGTGAGACCATGACCTGAGCCGAAGTCGGACGCTCAACCGACCGAGCCACCCAGGCGCCCCTGTTCTGTTAGGTTTCATGACATAAATGCAGACTTACTTTACACCAGGGCTACGCATATACGTGGGGAGAGTAATTCTGATGATCTCTGTCCTTTCACGCGACCTCTGCACGTAAGACTTGGTTTTAAACTTGGTTCAGAAGTAGCAGCAATTTCATTTCAGGGGTGTGGGTGTCCGCTTGTTAGCTGCGCAGCAGGAACAGAAGCACGGATGCGGCACGGATGCTCATGTGTTCAGAGCGCTAGAGGTTCTATCTGTGGAAATGGTGGGGAACGGGGCCAGAACCTTCGACTGAAACTCGATGCAGACATGCCTCCGGGCCAGGCTGGGAATTCTAGATCGGCACCAGAGGTGATTTTAAGTAGCCTGGCTTGTCTCACTGTTCTTGTGACATCTCTGGTCTCCAGGACATACGCTCCTTGGATTCTTAGGATTAATCCTTATAAGCACCATGTGAGGTGGGTGTCACGACCCCCATTTTGCAGGAAGAGAAAGGGATCCTTGAGAAGATCAGTTAACCTTCCCAGAGTCACAAAGCTGATGTGTCCCTGCCGGATGCCACAGGTGTATGCCCCCTCCCCTCCTCCTTGGGTTTGAGAACACTCACAGCAGAGTCTGTTGCGGGGACAGCGGGGACCTTCCCAGTCTTCCCCGCCACTGCTCTCCTCTTTACTCATCCATTCATACTCCATGGGAAACTGAGAGTGACCACGGAATTTGCTGTCCAAACGACAACACTTTTGGAAACAGAAGTCACTAGTCATCATTGTTGTGAGGCAACAGGCATGATTTGGGACTTCTGCACACCCCCGTTTGACCAAATCCCTGAAACGGGGTTAATACTTAGTAACTTAATTTGAAATTGTCCACAGTGGAGTCTCTCTGACCTTCTCCCCGCAAAGGCGGCATCCCTGAATGTGTCACCATCTAATTGCTGAGAGGGGACGCCCCCCCCTCCCCCGCCCAGTCCACTCAGCAGTCTTCCCAGGTCAGAAGTACCCAACCCATCCTTATTTTCCTTCTGCTCTCCCTTCCGTCTCTGTAGAAGGAGGGCTGCCTTGCCCGCCCTTCTCCCGAGGCGGTGGGGTTGCCCGGCTGAAAGGTCTCTGGTCTCTGCTGGTCCAGGCAGCTAATGCCCACCGGGCTGTCAAGTAAGGGCTGTAAGAGCAAAACCTCCAACGGGGCACAGACTCAGACTCCTCTGAGCATATTGTGATTTGATCACCCACTGCAAATGGTGTCATCTCTTGATTTCAGGGCACGATTCACAACTGGTCCTCCCCTGCCTGGGCTCTACGTGCCTCAGATGTGGTATCTAACATGAACTAGGACACAGATCAACACCTTCTCCCAAGAAATGTCACCCTTCTTATTGGTCTGGATTTGGTGCTTTCAAGTTCACATTTATTTATTTATTTATTTATTATTTGAGAGAGAGAGAGAGAGAGAGAGAGAGAGAGAGAGGTCACATGAGCAGAGAAGGGGCAAAGGGAGAGGGAAAGAAAGAATCTCAAACAGACTGCAGGTGCAGCGTGACGCCCCATGCGGGGCTCAATCTCATGACCGTGAGATCATGACCCGAGCCAACATCAAGAGTCAGACGCTTAACTGACTGAGGCACCCAGGCACCCCTAAAGTTTAGATTTTAATGGTATCTTTCATGCACCTGCTTGAGTTCTGTTTTTAAACCCTCACCAAATAGAAAAAGGAAATAGTTCAGCATATCACTATGTGATTCGGGGGTAATTATTTGATTTTCCTTACCCGTATTTCATCGACCTCCAGGCCTTGATCTTCAGACCCAGGAACACCCAGGCAGAGAGCCAGCCCCAAAGGGAAACCTATGTGAAGCTTTTGCATGTAGTGGAGTTGAATCTCTCCCTTACACTCAGACATTAGCTCAGCAAGAACCCTGGAAGAGAAGTTCCACCAGCTGGACGCTCACTGTAGCTCTAAGACCACAGTTCAAACACGAGACAAAGAAGCCGGGGATGAGGGGTGACAGAGGGCCCTGCCTGCAATTCTAGACCCCTCGGTCGTCTTCTCTGGGAAGGGAATCAGTTGCGTTCAAGAAGGCTTAACTTTCTCAACGGACAGAGAGGAATCCGTAAAGGGTTTGGTCTGCTGGAGAATGGATGGAAATCTGGGTTCAAGGGAACTTACTGAACAGGAGAAATATTTGGAATGACTTGGAGAGGAGAAAGTTTGGAATTTAGCACTCAGTACAGGGGCTGCTACAGAGTCTAGGAGATTCAAGGCAAGAGATCCCTGAATCAGTGCTATAGCCACGGGATTGGAAAGAAAAGGACAAAGGGAACAAAGTGGAAATTAACAAATTACTTGTGAGTGCTGGCACGATGATAAGTACTTCATGTACATTATTTTAAAAACATTCCTACCAGGAAAGTTTTATTATGCCCATTTTACAGATGAATAAACTAAACCTCAGAGGTCACTAATATCAAGGTCCAAAAGCTGGTGCAAGAAACAAGATTTAAAGTCAGAATTTCCCTCTAAAGTAGAATATAATCTGTCAACAATGCTGTGAGCTTGGGTAGATGAGGGAATGTCACCAGGAACAGAAACAAGAAACAGGAAAGCAGAGGATAGGCATTAGTTTGGAGACAGGGAATGATGATTTGTTTCCTTTTAGATGTGTAAGTGCCTTTTAGATGTGTAAGTGAGAACTGCGATTATTTTAAAAGGTGCACATTTTAATATATAAAAAACACAATTACTAACAGCAATTTTCATATCAGTTACATATTTCTTAATGCTTTGTGGCTGGCTATATAAAGCTATATAAATGAGTATTTACTAAAGCCACCTGGCACAACCTCTCAGGTTTCCAAGTCTAGATATAGACTTTATCTATTTATTTTTATTTATTTACTTTTTAGAGACAGAGAGAGAGCTCGAGCTGGGGAGAGGGGCAGAGGGAGGGAGGGAGGGAGGAAGGGAGAGAGAGAGAGAGAGAGAGAGAGAGAAAATGTTAGGCAGGCTCCCTACTTAGCACAGAGCCTGACTCAGGGTTTGATCCCACGAGCCTGGGATCATGACCTGAGCCAAAATCAAGAATCCATCACGCAACAAACTGAGCCACGCAGGTACCCTGAGTCTATTCAGAAAAAAGAAAAGAAAAGAGAACAAAATTTAAAAATATATATATAGGAAGGACAAAAAAAAAAAAAACTGTCTCCACACATGAAATTCTGGAAGAACCTCAGCAGCTATGAGCAAAAGTAAATACTTTATCTGTATCACTAGACCCACTCTGATTTCCTGTCAGTTGTGAGCGAAGGTGAAAAAAATATTAAAATCTGCACAGGTGTTTGAAATAAGTATAATAAACCTAATGTATCCCAACAAGGAAAAAGAGGGGAGAAAACAACAATAGGGAAGTATTTCCGATGACAGCAGCATATGTTCAGAGCATAAAAAAGGAAAATATAAAATTGGATATTTTCAGAAACTGTTACTGAAAGACCAGTAGTCTAGATACTGCAGTGAAACTTATATATCTAATGAAGTGAAGCCAAGAAGAGATAAATCTCTGACAAAGTCATAATAACACCATTCAACTTTAAGTTCATCAAGACAGACATTAAGTATGTATCAGAGAGGTTAAAAAAAAAACCCTCAGAAACTGGTGCAGCCACTCTGGAAAACAGTATGGAGGTTCCTCAAAAAACTAAAAATAGAACTACCCTACGACCCAGCAATTGCACTACTCGGCATTTATCCAAGGGATACAGGTGCGCTGTTTCGAAGGGACACATGCACCCCCATGTTTATAGCAGCACTATCGACAGTGGCCAAAATATGCAAAGAGCCCAAATGTCCATCGATGGATGAATGGGTAAAGAAGATGTGGTATATATATAAAATGGAGTATTACTTGGCAATCAAAAAGAATGAAATCTTACCATTTGCAACTACATGGGTGGAACTGGAGGGTATTATGCTAAGTGAAATTAGTCAGAGAAAGACAAATATCATAGGACTTCACTTGTATGAGGACATTAGGAAACAAAACAGATGAACATAAGGGAAGGGAAGCAAAAATAACATCAAAACAAGGAGGGGGACAAAACATAAGAGACTCTTAAATATGGAGAACAAACAGGGTTGTTGGAGGGGTTTGGGGAGGTGGGAGGGGCTAAGTGGGTAAAGGGCATTAAGGAAGCTACTCCTGAAATCATTGTTGCACTATAGGCTAACTTGGATGTAAATTTAAAAATTAATTAATTTAAAAAAAAACTCAGAAGATTAGTGAATCCTTGACAACCTGAGTAAGACATTTATATGGAAATAAGATGAAATATAGAGTCAACTGACCAAGGAGGGGAGATAGAGTTTCTTGCTGGAGGACAGATAGTTTTTCCACGTCAGAAACCTACTAGGGTGCTATCCTATTTGTAGTATATTTTATTTTCATGTTCGTCTTTTAGCTAACTTCTAGTAACATGTATTTTATAAGATAATAACAGTACATTCTTAATGCATTTCCTAGGAGCATCTCTATCAAGAAATAGACAGCAGACCTCAAAGTTCCGAGTTCCTACTTAATCTCTAGCACTCTGTTAGGAGAATATAATTCATTTATGTCCTTTATAGCCTGCCTTCATTTTTTTACATAAATTTTATTTTTGATTTTTATGGTACAAAGTAAAAAAACAGAAAATCAGCTAATGAAATATACTACATACTATATAGAAATAATAATTTTAAAGGGGATCACAGGTTTGGGATGTCAGAAACTTGAGTGTGATTGATTTCAGCTCTTGAGAATTAAAAGAACGACAAGGGAGTTTGCTCAGTGACTGGATCCTAAGTTGGGTCTTTTATTTCTGTATTTTCAGGGCAGAGCAACTTTTCAACAAAGTAGGTCAGTCTGGCATAAAGTCACATCTACAGCCTTAAGGGGTCCATACAGCTTTAATGAACAAATGCCCACATGACCGTGTCTCAAAACCCAGACTTCTGAAAGAATTTTTTACAGTCAAAGAATATGTGGAGATTCCACAATAAAGTTTCATGTTGTGTACTTAACTGTATCCTAACAAAAAGTAAAAATTGTTACTGGGAGGGGCGCTTGGGTGGCTCAGTCGGTTAAGCGTCCAACTCTTGATTTCAGCTCAGGTCATGATCTCCCAGTTCATGAATTTGAGCCCTGCATCCGGCTCTGCACTGACAGAGCAGAGCCTGCTTGGGGATTCTCACTCCCTCTCTTTCTCCCCCTCCCCTGCTCATGTGCTCGCTCTCTCTCTCTCTCTCTCTCTCTCTCTCAAAATAAACAAATAAACTTTAAAAATTTTATTAAAAAACTGTCATTGGGAAAGCTGTGTTCCATAGATCTGAATCCTTGTTCCTAAATATTCTTTCTTTTTTTTTAAAGTTTTTTGAATGTTCATTCATTTTTGAGACACACAGAGAGAGCGTGAGTGGTGGAGGGGCAGAGAGAGAGGGAGACACAGAATCTGAGGCAGGCTCCAGGCTCTGAGCTGTCAGCACATAGCCTGATGCGGAACTCAAACTCACGAACTGGGAGATCATGACCTGAGCTGAAATCAGATGCTTAACCCGCTGAGCCACCCAGGCACCCCTAAATATTCTTTCTTGATACTATCTTTTTTTTATGTTTATTTATTTTTGACAGAGAGAGACAGACAGAGCTTGAGTGAGGGAGGGGCAGAGAGAGAGGGAGACACACAATCCGAAGCAGGCTCCAGGCTCTGAGCTGTCAGCACGGAGCCCGACGCGGGGCTTGAACTCACAGACCGCGAGATCATGACCTGAGCCGAAATCGGACGTTCAATCGACTGAGCCACCCAGGCGCCCCTCTTGATACTATCTTTAACATTACTTTAAAATTTGTTCTAATTTCTGCTACTCCAAAAGCATCATTATGCTTATTTGTAAAACTCTCAACAACATTAAAAAATAAACAAACTTCTGAACTCTAAAGGGCCATAACACTTTTTGGGTGAACTACAGTGTGTTATGCTAAGTGAAATAAGTGAGTCAGAGAAAGACAAATATCATATGATTTCACTCATATGTGGAAATTTAAGATACAAAACAGATGAACATAAGGGAAGGGAAGCAAAAATAAGATAAAAACAGAGAGGGAGACAAACCATAAGAGACTCATATCCAGAGAACAAACTGAGGGCTGCTGGCTGGGTGTTGGGTGGGGGGGATGGGCTCAATGGGTGATGGGCAAGACGGAGGGCACTTGTTGGGGTGAGCCCTGGGTGTCGTACGTAAGTGATGAATCACTAAATTCTATTCCTGTAATCATTATTATACTGTATGTTAACTAACGGATTTAAATTAAAAAAATAAATTTAAAAAAAGGAAATAAAGAACCAAAGGGGGAAAAAAAGGGCCATAACACGTTCTATCAAGCATGAATGTGCCATGATAATCCGTTCCCTCCCCTTTCTTTGTGCTGTCTGTAACCTTTATTTGGCAAGTGAGTGCTGTCCTAGGAAGCCTCTGCATACCTCCAGTCTCTGAGATTTGAATAGAGGCATTGAGATCTGCCCTGGAATCCCCAGTGAAACAGTTCCCAAAGAAATGCAAGTGTATACAGGAGGCACAAAGCAATTTTAAGAATGTCCCTGCAGCCCAGCCGTGCTAGCACACTCCAGGTACGTTCCTGCCTCAGGACCTTTGTACCCCCACGTTCCTTTGCTGGGAATACTTGGTTCCTACATTTCCACATGGCTGGTTCTGTTACCTTCTTGAAGTATCTGCCCAAATAGTTTGACCAAGGAATTAGCAACCACCCCCCCATTCCTGGCACTTTCTAAGCCAGTCCCTGCTCTAGTTTATTCACCACATCGCACAGTGCTTATGTGTTTGCTTTTTGTCTGTCTCCTTTCACTGAAATGTGAGCTCAGGGCAGATGGGGATTTTTGAGTATCTTATTCACTGCTGTTTCCTCAGTGCTGAGAATATCACAGAAGAGGCGTCCAGTAAATTTTTGTGGAATGATCGTCGAACCCGCACAGCAAAAGGACCTGCTAACCCTCACATCTCAAGAGAAGCAGGTAGTTGCTGTTCTTACTCATTTTAGAGCCAGGGAAACTCTCGGGAACGATAGGAGCAGGTGCCCAGGTAACACACTGCCTTAGAGGGCGCCCCACAAAAAGAAAGTGGCGTTTCCCTCCGGATTGTGATATTCGGCAATACGTGTTCGTGTTTACCAGACGGGGCAAGGCATATCTAAGGAATACTCAAGACGAACCAGGGGGGGAGAGATGGAAGACCCACTCTCTCCAAAGAGAGGTTCCCTGTGTGGTTTCAGATGAGATGAATCATTTTATTCTTCTCTTGACTTCAAGTCTAAATAAATGCTCCAATGGAAAGTGGCCAATGGCAAAGGTAGGACTACCAGATACATTTCCCTCCACACAGCCAAAAAACTCAGAGAAATGTCATCCAATGCCTAAAACAAGCACACTGATTAAATCCGAAGCGAAGGTCAACATTCAAAGGTGTCTGTCTGTGCCCTATATTTAAAATAAGTCATTTCATAACACCAATGAACAGTCAGTGTTGGTTCACCGCACAATCAACGCACACGAACCAAATTACTATATTCTCTGTATGTGACAGTAATTCAACTCCTAAACTTTGCTTCTGACAAGCCCGGGTACAGACATTTATACAGTGACATTTATACATTTATACAGTGGAATAGACAGTGAAAACTATAACCTAAGAAAATACAAGTATCCCGACTCTATTAAAATATCAGTTTTTACATTTTTAGCCAACAACTTGAACTTTTAACAAAATACTGGCATAACTGAGTCTGAAGGAAACCAGACGCGATGGTGATCGAAGCTTATAAAATGGTTCGAGTTTTGCCCTCACAGCAGAAACACCCCATTAGGCAGACACTGCTTTGGGAGAATTAATCTTTTAGAAGGGATTAATCGGATGAGGGAGGGGATATACTTTTGCAACTACTCCTTTCTTCGGTGTTTACGTACTGGGAGAAAGTGGCAGAGACCCAACTGGAAATCAGAATTAGCTGCTGGAGACATCCTTACAGAGCGGGAAAGAAACTCACTGAATAGGCCACGAGTCTGTGACTCATACCCCTTGGTTATACTGGGATGAGACGAAACACCAACAGCGGCAAGAGTGTTGAGACAAAGAATACCAATATTAATTTCTGACAATGAACAACTCGCAAAAAATGTTGCCAGTTGTTTGAAATAATTGGGGGAATTGTGTTTCAAACTAAGATACGTCTCTTTTCCTTAAGTAGTATACAGAACGACCGTCAAGAAAAGCAATCAGTCGGGGTACCCGGGTGGCTCAGTCGGTGAAGCGTCCGACTTCGGCTCAGGTCGTGATCTCACGGTCCGTGAGTTCGAGCCTCGCGTCGGGCTCTGTGCTGGAAGCTCCGAGCCTGGAGCCTGTCTCAGATTCTGTGTCTCCCTCTCTCTGACCCTCTCCCGTTCATGCTCTGTCTCTCTCTGTCTCAAAAATAAATAAACGTTAAAAAAAATTATTAAAAAAAAAGAAATCAGTCGCCATTTTCAAGTATGTACTGTGCTCTTTCACGGAAAGAAAGAAAAGCCTAATCAGCTAAATTTCAAATTAAGGCAGTAAAAATAGAATCATTTATTTTCCCCGAGTTACTTTAAGCGAAGACCACAATCATAAATCTAACAAAGTCTGCAATGAATACGGTTGGGTTGCACGTGCCGGTGCCGGCTAAAAACATTGGTGTTCGAGACCCAACGTTGTACGGAGAGTACAAGGGAATCCATTTGCCTGTTAATTTTAATGCATCAAGCTCGCCAAACGTGATAGCAGAGAATGAAAGCCAGTTGTCTAAGAGTTTACAGATTGCTCTCATTATTTTAAGCTCAATACAACATATTTTGTACTTTTGTAGGAAACTAACTTGAAACAACATTCAAGAGTCACACTTGATTAGGATTAACATGTCATGTTATTCCTGGAATGTCAAATTTTCCTTGTACGTGTCCATTATTGATTGACAGAATTTAATCAGACGTGTAAAATTGACAAATAACTATTGCCGTCGTGCTTCGAAGGACAAAGAAAGGGAACGGGAGGCCCAAATAATGAAAACTCTGCACGCCCTACCCGTAAAATTTGACTTAACACTATCAATCTATGCTATCTTTACTGGGCACGAACAGTTAAAAACATCTTCAAACCATAGCCTTGACTTTGCACTGACGCAGGTTAAGTTCTGGGTGTAGATGTGAATCCGAAGCAACTTAAAAGTGGCAAAACGAACCGAGAGTTTCCATGCGTTACAGTTCATGTTTTAGCAAGCACACCTGTCATCGTCCATATTTTAGCAAGCACACCGCCAGGCTTTTGCCAAAGGATTCCGAACACTAATGAGGACACTTCTACGCTTCTCTAAGGCGAACACTTTCTGAAAGTCTCGCAAACACTTCTACTAACAGGAAACCACGAGAGGTCTTTCAGTTTTCAAATTATATCTTAAGACATATAAAATCGTATCTACTTACCCAGGAGACATTTTTACCCTTAGGTGGTTTTAGCATGGCAACCTGCAGTATGGAGGTGGCCAAAAACAGTTTCACCAACATGGAAAATCCAACGGAGTATATTCCAAATGTCTTCGTCACCCAAATGCAAAAAGTTGCCTGGTTTGCCAGACACGGATGTCATAAGTAACCACGAAGATGACCTTCAGGTAACCCATTCTTCTTCTCAGGACTAAGCATGTGAACACACACATAACAGATCACTACTTTAATCACTCCGTATGTGGAGGCGGGAGCCGCAACATGTGTATCTTCTCTACAGCCGCAAAAATCCGCAGTGGGCTACTTCCTTAAAAAAATAACACCTGAATCCATGTGGAAAAGTCCAAAATCACAGAGGAATTCCTCCCTCGGCTGCTGAAGTGCAATTCCCGGTTGCTCCCCAAGCTTAAATGGAAAGCCTGCCGGCGAGGGCTTGCAATCACTAGCAAGGGAAAGAGTGAAAGTAAGCACTTAGGAGACCTTGCAAGGTTAGCTGCTGGTGGCATCCATTTTAGGAGGCGCCCGGCTCCAGGGCTGCCCAGAGGAGAAAGAGAATGCAGAGCTCAGTTTCAATAAATAATACATAGTCTCAGGTACAATGTGTACCTGTAAGTACCTTCTGCGCAGCCTCACGGAGGAACTGCTCTCTCCGCGGTCCCGGAGACTCACAGTGCACCTGTTGTGGCTAAAACTGCTCCGTGCAAAGGCTGGTCTCCTAACAACCAGCAACATTTGTTTATAAGGTAAGAAAAATAGAAGCCCCGGGGGGGAACAATTTAGAAGCCCCAGATGGAAGAGCAAGGCTGGAAATCAGTGTTGGCTCGCCTCCCTTTGTTTCTGTGTCCTTGCGTCCCTTTTCTTTTACCTCCTGTCAATCTAGATTAACCAAGCAGATCCAGGCTAAATTTTGCTACTATCAGTAGTGATTAGTGTGAGTTGATGAAATCGGATTATACAGGCGGACCTCTGCCTTCTCCCTCAGCAAGCCACACCAGGCGACTGGAACAACACCATGCTGTGGTCCTTCTCTTCACCAGACGGAAGCATTCTGGAAGGTTCTGCAGGAGGGAATCTGTGAGCAAGGGAAAACCTGGCCACCCGAAGCTGCACAGATACAAACGGAGGGGGAACAAACCATCTATTTCACTTTTTACTTTGTTTTTCTTCCAGATTCTAAATGTTCCCTCAGATTGAAAGTTAAATCACGATCAAAGAAATGCACAGCATTTTTTCCATTTCACCGAAAATTTTTTTCCTAGCAGACTGACCATCTTGGCCAAGAGATTGAGGTCACAAAGACTACAGAAGGGGCTGGGAACCAGAAGTCCTTTTCCTGATCATCTACTACATGACCGGCATGGCCTAAGGGAATTTACATATACTCAGGTCCAAGCAATCCTGGAAGTAGGTATTAATATCAACACTTTAAAAATGAAGAATTAGGATTTAGAGATATTCAATACCTTTCAATGAGGACCCACTGAGCCAAAGCAATGCTTTCTAGACTTCTCTCTCTCTCTCTGAAATCAAATGGCATCTGGATTTTTTTCTTTGGGTCTTTTCCAATCTCGAAGAATTTATATATATGTATTTTTAAAGACCATATGTTTCCCTTAAGTGTCTAAGAATTCTGTGGAATTATGGTTCCTACTTATTTTGAAAATAATAATGTTCTATGGTTCCTCACAAGAAATACAGCTGTCCCTTGAACAACGTGGCTTTGAACTGATCAGATCCACTTATACAGGGGTATTTTTTTTTTCAATACAGTACGGTACTATAAATGTCATTTCTCTTCCTTGCGATTTTCCTAACGATATGTTCTTTTCTCCAGCTTACTTTCTTGTCAGAATACAGTCTACAATACACAGAACATACAAAAAATGTGGTAGTTGGCTGTGTTATCCGTATGGCTTTCTGTCAACAGCACACAATTAGCGGTGAAGTTTGGGAGGTGTCAACGGTTACGTGCAGATTTGCAACTGTGTGGGTGGTTGGCTACCCTCACCCCCACATTATTCAAAGGTCAACTGTATCTTGGATTACATTTTTGTAAAGTACAAAGCCACAAAGATGAGGGCTACAGCGAGCCACATGAAGATCAGTACTACAGGCAAAGGGTCTAAATGACTGGTGATTCTGTGCTGTACATTCGACAGATTTAGTAGTAAGAGCCAACATTTATTAAAATGTTCGATATGGTAAGTATTTTACCATTTTTATCTTACTCAAAACAACAACAACCTCATCAAGTTGATTCCTCATGATTCTGGATGGTTTTGGTAGAGGCAGTATTAATCAATATTGAATTTTAAAATAAAATTATTTACTAAAATACATTAACAATGATTATTTTTTTAATGTTTATTTATTTTTGAGAGAGAGACAGACAGAGCACACGCAGGGGAGGGACAGAGAGAGAGGGAGACACAGAATCTGAAGCAGGCTCCAGGCTCCAAGCTGTCAGCACAGAGCCGGATGCGGGGCTGGAACCCACAGACCTTGAGATCGTGAGCTGAGCCAAAGTCAGACGCTTAACCGACTGAGCCATCCATGTGCCCCAACAATCATTAAAATTTTAAATTATTCTGAAGATTTTATTTTTAAGTAATCTGTACCCCCAACGTGGGGCCTGAACTCACAACACCGAGATCAAGAGTCACACGCTCTACAGACTGAACCAGCCAGGTGCCCCCAATTTTTAAATGTTTTAAAAGAAAAACCTGACGTTACAATTAAATGACCAACATGAGCTGAATTTTCCACCAATTCAAAATCAGAAAAAGATTTTAGATAGACATGAACATGGAGATAACAAGGATTTTTGAAATCAAAAACACTTCCTTTGAGTGTCTTGTGAGTCCGTGTGCGTGAGTAAATCGCATCTGGCTTATTATGCTATAAACCCCGTAAGGACATGGCTCATATCTACTATATTCTTTTCTCTTCAGGGAATACAGTACTCACAGTTGCTCAATAACTGTTGTTGACTAATCGGGTACAATTCCACTATGAATTTTAAAGCCGTGCTTTGAACAGAATTTCCTTTTAACATTTTCTGCAGTGTAACCCTGTTGAAAAATAGATAAAGCAACTTGGAACTTGATGTTTTGACTAAAACATGAATGCCAGCGATTACTTACATTTGAATTTTTGGATTTTAAATTTTCTAACAATCATAAAGGGCTATCTGGCACAAGTTTACTGTTCTTACTGTGTACAAAGTAAGACCAGACCATGTAACTCCAGTCATATTTAATCTCAGATCCTTCTAGAAATATTTGGCTTCAAACTACAACTAAACTTTTGGTCCTTGGAGTTGGGATGGTCCGCTGTTGTTATCGGTTGAATTATATCCCCCAAAAAAGGTATGTTTAGGTTCTAACCCCCAGTACCTCACAACGTGACTTTATTTGGAAGTAAATTCTTTATAGGGGTAATCAGTTAAAATGAGGTCATTAGGGTGGGCCCTAATCCAATGGGACTGGTGTCATTACTGGTGTCTATGCAAACGTGAACATAGAGACAGACGTGCACAAAGGGAAGAAAAGGTGAAGACACAGAAGACGGCCATGTGACTGGAGGATAGTATCTACCAGCCAAGGCACATCAAGGATTGCCAGCAAACCCCAGAAGAGGTATTTGCTGGAAGGGGCAAAGAAGGATTCTCTCCTAGAGCCACAGAGAGAGCATGGCCCTACTGATACGTCCTTGGACACAGAGTCTCCAGACTGTAAGAATATATTTCCGTTGTTTTAAGCCACTGGCTTTTTGGTATCTAGAGCAGACCTAGCAAACTAACACCGATGTCAATTCAATAATTCCTCCTTTCTTTTTCTCTTCAATGACTCTTTGGAGTATTCCAAACTTCTTCCATTAATTTCACTGTAGAACCTTAAAGGAAAAAAATGCCACACTTTATGTTTAAAACTTGAGTTTTAAAGTACACCTATATTATTTTATGTATTTGACTTACAATTTACATTAATTAAGAGACTATCTGCACGTTTCACACATGAGGTCCCTTAACGTGGGGCTTTGGGAGCCCAAGGAGTCCATGAATGAATAAAATCTAGGGAGTTCATGAACTTGAATGGAAAATCACTGCATCTTCTTCTCAGTAATTCTGACTGAAATTTAGCATTTCTCTCAGTTATGAATGTTAGCGACAAACTAGAGAAGTATTAACAGTACCTGTGATGTCAGCCACGGGAATCACGCATATTTTCATGTCAGATTATAACTGTTTCCGGTATCTTGAAATATGTCCATCCTCTAGTTTATGATATATACGCTATTATTTAGAGGAAATCTGCAATTTGCTTTGCAATTTACATTGACATGGACAAAAACATTAGGACGGTTTGATGATGCACCGATGGGTGGATAGATGCTTAGATGGACAGATATGTGATAATGAAAGTATATGAAATGTTAATGGGAGAATCTAGGGAGTGAGTACATGGGTGTCTCTGTAAGATTCTTTCAAGATTGTTAGTACTGTTATGTAATCTACTAATAGGAAGTACATTTTTACCATATACATATTAGAGATCTGATTTCTAAAATATTTTGACAGCTACGACATCGTATGATTAGTTTCCTTCGTAATTCTACAAATTTCACATTACGCGTTTAAAAATATTGCTCTAAGAAAGACTCCCTTGGGCTTTCCCAGACCACAAAAGGGCGTATGGCACAATAAATCTAAGAATTTCATCTATAACGTTATCATGAGAAAACTGATAAGCAGCAATATTATTCCACAAAGTTTATTTCAAAGGATCCAGTAAAAAACTGACATAGCGGCTGTGTGCCCAAGTAAAACCTTGCTGATATCTAAGAAATAATTGATTTATATCCTGTGCCACTGAACTACTGATGCGTAACAAACTGTCCCAAAACTTAGTGGCTTAGAACGATAATTTATTACGCGCCATGGTTCTGAGGGTTCCCTGGGCTCAGCTGGGTTGTTTCCATTTGGAGACTCTGACGTGGTTATGGTCAGAGAGCTGCTGGGGCTGAGTCATCCGACAGCTTGACTAGTCCGGACACCCAAGATGCCTCACACACACGGCTGGCAGTTGATGCGGGCTGTCAGCCAGGAGCTCAGCTAGGGCTGGTGACCAGAGCAAACCAGGTGACTTCTGCACGTGGCTCAAGCTTCTAATAGCGTGCCACCTAGATCCCAAGAGACACTATTCCAAGAGCAAGCACCCCGAGAAACCCTGCGGGGAGCTGCAAGGGTTCTTATCTAACCTTGAAACAGCACACGGCATTACTGCCACGATGCTCTTCTCGTCAAAAGTGAGTAACGGCACCAGCCCAGATTTGGAGGGAATGAGTACCGTGTAAGGGCACGAGCACTGGGCATGTGGCTTATGGTGAGGGGAGACGGGCATCCATGGAGACCCGGAGAGGTTAAGGGACCAGGGCAATGCCCAGCTTTGACCCTCCAGAGTCTGATGCCTACGCCCTCCCACTTGGTTGGTCTCTTTCAGTTGTAACAAGAAAAGCCAACTAGCGCTGCCACACACAGAGGGGTCCGAAACAGGGTCCCAGACTCTCAACCCACTTCTGATTCCAGACACAGCTCTTACTTTAAGCCAGGCCATGCAACGTTCTCCTCCTTGGCCCACAGTCTTAGATCCTGCAAACAGCCACTCAGCCTACCAGCGAACCCAGAAGTGAGGGGGAGCCCCTGTCCCTAGAGTCAACTCTCAATGAATAGGAATCAGAATAGGCCACAAATGCTCCCAACTGTTACCCAGAGTGGACAATTCTGGGAGGTTTTGGTACACTTCTCAGGAGGTCCCGGGGCACTCTAGACCCCTCGCCCAGAACCTTGATAATGTTCCTCTGTGTCGCTTTTTCTCCATGCCTGTCTCCCAGACACCACCGGCCCAATAAACTGCTTGCACGGAGTCCCTGTCTCAGGCTCTTCCTTTGGGGAACAAGGCCTGTTATGATTAGATGCATCCACTCTATTCAGGAGAGAATGGAGTTCCAGGATCTGTGAAGTTCCCAATCTGTGAGCGTTTCTTCTGAGGATCCACGAAGTGAGCCCCTACTGAAAGAGGTCCCTGGAGACTACTGAGGAGCTGAAGTGTTCACATCCAGGCCCTTTAGTTATCTCACTAACTAGACTGTGATCCCTTGAGGATAAGTGCTTCCATTTTCAGAGCCGTGTCTCACATTACATCTAAATGCCTGGCATTTAACAGGTGCTCAATTAGCACATCCCGATTAAGTAAGTGGTTCTCCCTGTTGAAAGTATTACCTCCTTATTCCAATCTATTAAAACTGCAAGTACTATTTTCCCTAGGGTATGCCCTGTAGGCTATTTTGTCTGCCTAAGCAGGGCTTTATCCTAAACTCCAACTACCCAACACTAATGACTGTTATTTTGTATGGACACGTCTACACCTAATGATCCGATAGACTCAAGCAGAGATGGAGTAAGCATGGCAGAAAGAGCACAGGTCGAGTCAAACAGCCCAGAGTTGAATTCTAACTCCTTTATTTATAAGATAGGGAAACTGGAGCAAGGCAATTAACCTGGTTGGACCTGTTTCCTGATCCACATAGAGACTCCAGTGACAACTGGCTCGCAGAGCTTTGGGGAGCGTTGTATGAAACGAGATGTATAGCATGGAGACGGTCAAGCACATAGTGGCTCCGTACCTGGGATCTCCCTGCTCCGGTTTCCTGCTTGGTCTTCATGAGGTACTTACTGTGTGATCGATGCATATGCCTGGGTGAGTCTTAGATTTCTCCTTTGTAAAGGGAGGATAATTAACTTTCGTGTGTTCCTAGTACGGCTGAGGCCAAAATCAAGTAACATCATGCATGTGAAAGATGCTTGAGAGTTACAAAAGTACTGACAGGTCATGGAGGAGGTGAACAGGAGGCTGCCATGCAGTGCTGTATGTTCTGTGCACTGCACAAATGCCCTGGCCAAAAGGGTAGGTTAGCGGTGAAATCCAAAGAGGCCGCGTCTGCCTGTGGGGGGTGGCATTTTTCTCATTTGTCCGCTCAAAGACAGTCCCTTTTCTAACATGCACAGAGTGTCCGTGATGACTAGCAGAGGCCCTAAGAGGAATGAACAGAGGAGTATACACTCCTCAGATTCAAATCCTGGCCCTAGCATTTACTAGTTGTACAACTTTGGCCACAGTCCCTGTGTGCCTCAATTTCTTCATGTAAAAAGCAAAGGATTTTATATCACTCACAGGTTATGAGGATTAAATGAGAAGACTACCTAGCACATAGTACACAATAAGTCCTCATTATTTTTTTAAATGTTTATTTTTTGAAAGAGAGACAGAGCGTGAGCAGGGGAGGGGCAGAGAGAGAGGGAGACACAGAGGCTCCAGGCTCTGAGCTGTCAGCCCAGAGCCCCACATGGGGCTCAAACCCGCGAACTTCAAGACCATGACATGAGCCGAAGTCAGATGCTTAACCGACTGAGCCACCCAGGTGCCCCAATAAATGCTCATTGTTAATTATTCTTATTCTTATTCTCTAAATGTAACATTATAATCGAAATGAAGATGTGCTATTTGTGGGAAAATGACACACAGTATTAACGATTCAAAATAGCACTCAGATCTATTCAAAACCAAACTGTGTGTACACGTTTTTGCATGAGGCCAATTAGCAACGTATAAATCTTTCTTAATTTTTGACGAATATAATGGATAAATTGACGGACTCCTGAAACATACAGTTTATAAAAACTTAGCTCTAAGGATATGAAATGGCTTCAGAATTCATTCTCTTGCACAGGAAATTGTTTTTGAAGAAGCCAGAGGTATTAGAACCATGACTTTGAAGAGCTCTGTACTTAGTTTAGATCAATCTGAATAGTCATCTTTTTTTTTTTTCAATTGTTACTTGTTAGTTTTTGTCACTTACAAATAAATACCCAATTATTAAACAAGAATCTCCACTGCATTCATATTTTAGGTATCAGGGAAAGAAAGCATCATGTGGGAAGGAAATAAAATCCACCTAGAATTATGGTACACTTGCTTATTTATTTATCCATCCAGCATATATTAAGCCTATTTTTGTGCCAGGGACTACACCTTTCCAATATGAATATTTCTAACAGATTGCCTAAAATTCTGTCAATAAGTCATGATACTTCCTATGACAATTTATCATCCTATGATGGGTTATCAACTAAATGCTGATCCTTGTTGGATTCATAATTCTTCAAGGGCAAGAACCACATTCATCATTTTAATATATACTACTATGACATATTATGTAGAAAAAAATGTTGGCTGAAATGATAATACAAATGTCTGCCAAGTAAACTTCAAAGACACATCCCAGCACAGCACACTGCAGTAATCTAACCCAGAGAGGACAAGGACATGGAAAATGTCATAAAACAATGACTTCCTGAGCAAGGGTCTAACCACAGCTTCCTGTCCCTTTGGAGGGAGTCATCGACAATGACTTGTCACTGAATAATAGTCACAACACCATTTTCTGGCTCTTGATACTGAATATGGGGAGAGGAGAGGGGAGAGGGAACTGAGGGAGGTCATGGAGGCGGGGGCGGGGGGGGCCTATCTGAACTTCTTCCAGAAAGAACAGAACCATTTGTTTTTACCAGTTCTGGGACGGCTTTCAAAAACATGGCCAAAGCCATTCAGATTTCATTAATTTGGCCAACCAGCTAAATTAAAATGTCCTTGGTAAGGATATATGTAGTGAGGATTCATGAGATTTACCAAGTATCCTCAATTTTAACCAAAACTTCCTAGAAATTAAAAAACAAACAACTATTTTCACGGGGGTGATTAACCCAAAATAGGTCATGAAATGCCAAATGACTATCTTTGCTTATCTTAGCCATTTTCCAGCTATTAGCTGGAAATAGCTATTAGCTATTGGAGGGCAAATAAAGTTTTGGTCTAAATAAATAATGTTTTATGAGGAAAAAGAGGAAAAATAAGAATCAGCATATTTAGGTTTCATTTCCTTTTCCCTCTCTCAACAGTGCCCATCACTGCGATTCTCATCCTTACATCACCTCATCTGGACAATATAGGAGACCGTGGTCTTCCCGAGTTTCCATACTGGAGTCCAGCTGCCTTGGCTTCAAGAGTCTTTCTTGCGTGTCCCCACTCACATCCACGTAGACTTATGATCATGAACATGGCAGCCTCTTACTTCTTACCACATCAAATCTATATACAGAAAGCCTGTGCCTCTTTGTATTCCTGTCTAGCCCTTGTATGATGAGGCTTATATTTAATGTGTGTAGTCAGAGTAATATTAGGTGTAGTCACTTCCTTCTAATTAGATATATTGGTACACAAATCTTCACGTGTTAGCAAGAAAAGATCCATTTGTGAACACTCACGGAAGCTACTCACTTAAATCCAACATTTGAGCTGAAACTTATAGGCAAATACCCACATTATATTATAACTGGTTACATACAGGACACTGGTTCCCAGACCATTTCCCAGACCACGGGTAATCTACGTGAGGATTAATGGTTTGAGAATTCAAAAGCGGTACATTGTTTTAAAAATGAAGAAGATGTTGTTTTATTCTAGGCATATACTAGAAGTTCCTGGAGGAAAGGGACTCCTGGATTCATTTTGATGTCCCTCAGGAATAAAACCATATGGGGGCTCCTGGGTGGCTCAGTCAGTTAAGCATCTGACTTCGGCTCAGGTCATGATCTCGCAGTTTGTGAGTTCGAGCCCCGCGTCGGGCCCTGTGCTGACAGCTCAGGGCCTGAAGCCTGCTTCGGATTCTGTGTCTCCCTCTCTCACTACCCTAGCCCCTGCTTGCACTCTCTCTCTCTCTCTCTCTGTCTCTAAAATTAACAAACATTAAAAAAATTAAAAAAAAAAAAAAAAGAATAACAGAATATCTAAAATGTGGCAGGCACTAAATACATATGGAAAAAATAAACTTAAGCATGATTAAGCTAAAAATTATATATGTTTGCCTCTACAGTGCATGAGAAATCATGTTTTATCATTCTTGTTTTATGAACCTATGCAGACACATTTAATCTCCACTTTATACTGATTTGTCATGCATATCATTTAAGCTTAGGCTAACTTCTGGTATTCACTCTGGTCTCCTCAGGTGATCATGTTTTCTCCTTGTTTTATTGGAGTTTGGACCACTTGGTTCAAATGAACGGGGATCACTAAAGTTCCCACATGTGGCAGGGCCTTGTTTAAAGGATACACATTTACAGGAACTCAGAAAAACTGAACAGTCGACTTCAGAAAGGCCGGGAACCATTTTTATTTTATTTATTTATTTATTTATTTTTTATTTTTAAAAAACTTTTCTTAATGTTTATTTATTTTTGAGAGAGAGAGAGAGAGACACACACACAGCGTGAGCAGGGGTGGAGCAGAGAGAGAGAGGGAGACACAGAATCTGAAGCAGGATCCAGGCCCTGAGCTGTCAGCATGGAGCCCGACACGGAGCTTGAACTCACTGTGAGATCACGACCTGAGCCAAAGTTGGACACGTAAACGACTGGGCCACCCAGGCGCCCCAGGATGTGTTCTGCTGTTGACACAACCTGCCATCCTGGGGGCTGTTTTCATAGGTCATGCTTCCCCAAAGCTCTATTTTCTGCACCCTGAGCCACTTTGATGACTGTCTCCTTTTCTGATGCATACTCTTTACCACATAGCTTCTGCTTCCTTGCATATTTTTACTCAAAATTTGGACTTGCTGTGACTCCCCATGACTCTCCCTCTCATCCATGACAAATTTTCAGCACCTGCTTCTGAAGGCAAGTGAGTCTGTGACTCCCTCACTCACGTTCCTGAGTCAAAGCCCTTACCCTAATCGCACATATTTTGGCCGCCCGTGGGGCTGTGGGTCAGGGCAGTCTATGCAGTTCATATATACTGCCTTTTGGCAGTAACGATGCGTTTGGCAATTTCACATGGCTACAGGATGACAAGGACGTGGTTGGCATTTCTAATAAGGTTGGCATCGTTATTCACTTCTTTATAGTATTGCTGACATCAATATCACTCTTTGTTTCTGAGTTTATTATGAAACGGAGATCATTGCTTTTTTGCCCAAAACTTGCAAGTTCTCATCTTTTATGTTATGTGAGGCTAAAAACAATGCATGGTACATTGATGTTCTGAGTTGATTGATTAGTTATTTAAAGTTGCTAGAAAACATATTTTAATACTCCAACTCATTGAAACTTACGACAGACTGGCAAAGAATGAGAACGGCTGAATCGTAAGTTCCTTCTTTCATCTAAACAAAGTTTCAGCATTCTGGTTGCAATCAAGTCACATAGCTGGAAACTAGAGAAATAGGTTCACATTACTAATAAAAACTGACGGTGAAGATTTACTCTGAAATTTAAAATCCTGAGCTTAGACTACGTGGTAATTTAGAAGCCATTGGTAAAAACATTTCTTGTGCAAGTATGCACTTTCCAAAAGGCAGAGCCACTATTTAAAATAAATTTTAGGGGCGCCTGGGTGGCTCAGTCGGTTGAGCGTCCCACTTCAGCTCAGGTCATGATCTGGGGGTCTGTGCTGACAGCTCAGAGCCTGGAACCTGCTTCGGATTCTGTGTCTCCCTCTCTCTCTGCCCCTCCCCCGCTCATGCTCTGTCCCTCTCTCTCTCTCTCTCTCTCTCTCTCTGTCAAAAATAAATAAACATTAAAAAAAAATTAAAATAGATTTTAAAAACCACTCTTGCATGGGAGAATAGGAATAACCTTTATTTTCTTCATGTACCGATTCATTTAAAAGGAGAGTAATTCTCTGCGCGTACCCTTCCATCAGATCCTAGAAGCCAATCTTCAAAAATCCTTATGTCTGCAGTCTCCTGCATCTACTTCCTTATTAGGAGGCTACCCTTTCCCCCTTATGAAGAAGTACCAGCATTAACAGGATAATGTTGGGGAAAATGAATCCTGAGAGCTAGTACTCAGTAGTAGCTGTCTGACATCAATAATGATATCGGTCCTCATACCCGACCCACTGCACCTGGAAGTCTAGCAGTTAACTATAGCCTGAAATTGAACCATAGATGAAACTGTCAAATGCCAGGTGACTGCTGTTTGCTCCAGAGAGTAATGGAACAGGGTTGTCAGTGAGAAATCCTCACTGCCTGAACACCTATATAAAAAAAAAAAAAAAAAAATGCCATGGAGAAGTACATGCCTCATCAAGGGTTTGAAAAGGTAAACACGGACATCCAATCAACTCGGAAAAAAAAAGTCAGATTGTCACCTCATTTTTCATGGGTCTGTAGGGTGAAAGAAGCCAATCAGTGCCTCTTAAGAGTGTTCTTTAATCTGACTGTACTGTCAATCAGAGTTCAAAAGTCAAGTTCAATGAGAGAAGCAGTGCAATAAGGAGTCGTATAGGGAAAAAATGAAAGATCAGAAAAGTACCTTCTAGCAGTGATGGCTTTTGCCTTTAAAGTAAAGATTCATTTCAAAATTTTAAGTGCTCCTTGGTCTGTAGAAATAAGAGTTCTATTATTTTAAACACTAATGAGCACACTATAATCATGGTTCATAAGTGAAAATCTATGAAATTGGTTGTTTCAAGAGGGACTGAGCAAGGGTTCTTAAAAAGAATACATTAAAATTTTTTTTTAATGTTTTTATTTATTTTTAATAGAGTGCGAGCGGGGAAGGGGCAGAGAAGGAAGGAGACACAGAATCAGAAGTAGGCTCCAGGCTCCGAGCTTGATAGCTCAGAGCACAGAGCCCGACATGGGGCTTGAACTTGCGAGCTGTGAGATCATGACCTGAGCTGAAGTTGGTTGCTTAACAGACTAAGCCACCCAGGCACCCCAAGAATACATTTTTAAAACCAGAAGAATTTAACTAGAGGTCTGCATTGTATGAAAAAAAATTACACGGATTTCTCTTTTATTATTATTCTTTTTAAAATCTATTTTTGAGAGAGAGAGACAGAGGGAAAGAGAGAGAGAGCATGTGCACAAATGGGGGAGGGGCAGAGAGAGAGAAGGAGACAGAGAATCTGAAGCAGGCTCCAGGCTCTGAGCTGTCAGCACAGAGCCCAATATGGGGCTCGAACCCCCGAACTGTGAGATCATGACCTGAGCTGAAGTGGGACACCCAACCAACTGAGCCACCCAGGCACCCCAAAGATTTCTGTTTTAAAATGTTTGTGACACCGAAGGAAGAGGAGACAGGACAGGCAGAAGCTTTGGTCTCTCTTCCCTCCCAACAAGAAAAAAATGAACAGGCCCACCTTGCTGAAACCCTTAAACACAAGATTACAAGTTCAAGGGTCTGTCTGTATAGCCACCTTATTCAAATCTGAGGGGTGGACATTCAGTAGTTGGTTCAGGAACTAACCAACTAAATTAAACCAACTAATTAAATCCCTTTTACAGGCATTTTCAGGATTTGTTCAGAAAAAAAAAAGTGCTGAGGTGCTGATACTTTGAAGCAACTTTGTAAAATCTCTTTCTTATTATCCCTTTCTACTTCAGGTGCCTCCTTTCCTCTATTTTTCTGGAACTGAAATTCAGTTCACTAAAATCAGGAGACAAGTCAATTTATTTCAGCCAAATTAACCTTGCTACAAGGAAAGCTGCCAACAGATTTTGCCAGTGTGGCCTATCACACAGCGTATCGCACACAGGATACCCTACTTCTGATTTAATGGTTAGAGGTTAGTTAAGACTCCCAAGGGGTAGAACTTTCTAGAAATATCAGGGAAGGCCAGGGCTGGGGGGAAGGAGAGGGTGGGAACATGGGTGTGAGGGAAGAGGGGGCTGGGATCCCAGATTCCGGGTTCCTGGGGAAGGGAGAGTCTGGGGTCTGAAAAAAAAAAAAAAGAACTTTCTAGAAACATGAAATCCATGTTTTATCATTCATGCTAGACATTCATCAGAACTGTGTCAGCTCAGACCCATGGTCCCCAGGTCAGTGTTGCTCAAGGAGAAATAAATGGTATTTCTAGCAACAAAAGTTGTACCTTGCAAGGAATAATATATATATACTATATATACTATATATATAGTATATATATATAGTAATATAATATATATATATATATATAGTAATATATATATATAGTATTTTATTTTAGCTCCTTTATTGGTAGACTCTTCACACTGTTCTTTAGCTGATTCTATGAACTTCAGTTGTAATTCAATCTTGTAATTCAACAGGCTGCCAATAGTTACGGAATATCTGGATAAGATGCTTACAGTCATTATTGGTCACTTGAATCAATTCAAATATTAGGTCTTGACTCTTGACAGGTTTTTTACCAGGCACTGATTCCACTGGAGAGGCAATCCTGGATTTCTCCTACAGACTCCATCTTCCATAATCCCCATTTATGTAACCAAGGAACATCAGCACAGCTGAACTTAAGGCTGTTAATGCTTACTTCCTAAGCTTTAACCATGAGAGAGCCTGGTTCATTTAAAAATTCCTATCGTTGTGTTCCATGTGTGTGCAAAGATCATCTGTGGTTTATGCTGACCTGGACCTACTTCCTTTCCTTTTTTCTTTTCTTTTCTTTTCTTTTCTCTTTTCTTTTCTTTTCTCTTTTTTTCTCTTTTCTTTCTTTTCTTTTTCTTTCCTTTCTTTTCTTTTCTCTTTTCTTCTCTTTTCTTTTCTTTTCTTTTCTTTTTTTCCCCCTAGAAACAACACTTGCCTTTTACTTTGGGAAATTCTTCTGCATTTTCAGTCAAGTAGCCCTTGCCCCTCTCCTGGCCTGAGAAGATCAAGCTGGCCACTCAGATCCTCTCTGAGGAATTTGAACCTTGAGTAACCCGACACAAGTTGACTTGAGGTGAGCCGACTCACCTTAGAGGAAGGGCGCTGAAGAGTGTAGCCACAAGTCCAGAATTCTCTGTTTTCCTGACACCCCAACTTTCAAATTTCCTTGGATTCTCTGAGATCTCCGCAAGTCACAGGATGCACAAAAATCACACTGAGAGGTTATTAAAAATTAAATGATGAAGATCCATCCCTGAGATGCAGATTTTATGGGTCTGGGATCGTTCCTAGGGATGTGCATTTAAAAAAAACCTTTTTTAGTATTTATTCATTTTTGAGAGACAGAGAGAGATGGAGCATAAATGGGAAGGGCAGAGAGACAGGGAGACACAGAATATAAAGCAGGTTCCAGGCTCTGAGCTATAAGCACAGAGCCCGAGCAGGGCTCGAACTCACGAATCACAAGATCACGACCTGAGCCAAAGTCAGACGCTTAACCGACTGAGCCACCCAGGTGCCCCAGGATATGCATTTTTTTTTTTTTTTGACAAACACTCCTAAAAATTCTCATGTTAGTGCTCCAAAGAACACATTGAGAAACACTGCCATAAACAACCAATGAATTCTGTTTTAAATTAGAAAGAGGGGATTTTTTTAAAGTTTTTATTTATTTATTTTTAGAGAGAGATAGAGAGAGAATGAGCAGAGAAGGGGCAGAGAGAGAGGGACAGAGGATCCAAAACGGGCTCTGTGCTGACAGCAGAGAGCCTGATACAAAGCTCGAACTCATAAACCCACGAACTGTGGAATC
Source organism: Neofelis nebulosa (assembly GCF_028018385.1). NCBI lineage: Eukaryota > Metazoa > Chordata > Mammalia > Carnivora > Felidae > Neofelis > Neofelis nebulosa. The sequence goes on from NC_080789.1 coordinate 126,025,338, forward strand.
GTGACCTGAGCCAAAGTCAGATGCTTAACTGACTGAGCCACCCGGGTGCCCTAGAAAGAGGTGATTTTCTACTGTGTACCCCCAAATTACCTTATCTTATCCACTCTTTATAAAGCTTTGCAAAGTGATGATTAATAAAGAGTTACGTACCTTGGGGAGAGAGGAGAAAAGAGATTTTTAGATCGTTCAAGTGTAGTGTTTAACCCTCCCCCTTTCCCCTCCACCCTGTTCTGCAAATGACCCAAGAGAAGTCACTGACTCATGTGGGGAAGCTTCACCGACTCCATGATACCACTGCCCTCCCCTCAGACCCTCCAAAAGGGCGAGAGACACAACGTGCAGAGATTCTAACACACCCAGGACCTTTGTCAGTCCTGAAAGAAACCACTTCGCCCCTTGCCCCCTTCCTTCTGCGCTGCTGTTTGGAAATCAGAGAGGGTTATATAAATTATGTATTCCTTTGGCGATGGGGAGGAGAAAGGCACTATGCTCATCACAGAAGTGCCGGGGTCGGGGAGGGGGGGAGGGAGGGAACCCCAGTAAACAATAAATGAAGCTACTTCTGATGATTCAAACGGAAGAGAATTGGCTGATATCTCAACGTAATACCAACGGAGGAGTCCGGCTCAATGGGAAGCAGATCTATTCAGCAAAAAGGTCATCTGGCAATAGAAGGCCTCGAGCCAACAACACAAAAGGCTGGTCAGAGCATTGCTACCTGCCCGAGCTCGGATGGGGGTGTGCAGCGAATGACACATCTAAAACAGGAGCCGCTAGCTTAATATGGAAAAGACGGGGTAGCTTTTAATACATATGGCTGTTAAAGCCTTTAGTTCAAGGCTTCAAAAAAATAATCCGGTGATGTTTTTATTTTGAAATGGCCGTGCTTAAGGATACTTTAAAGTATGTTTTTTTAAAACAGACAAATCACATTTACCTCTTTTGTAACCATTGTTTTTAAAAGGACTTAGTTCATGGGTTTTGGCTAATTTCATCATTTAAATCAAGCTAAGATCTCTTTTGCATTCAGAGCAGGCCCTTGCCAGTGGGTAAATGCCTGTTTCCTGTTTCAGATCCTAAATGAACAGAATATCAATAATCTAAGCAGGGAGAAGCCTAAAGAGTAAATAGTTTCAAAGTCTAGCAACAAACTTTATGTTCTACTTTGTAAATACTGAAAACACCAAGGAATTTAACTTTGTATCACCACAAAGCTCTGTGTGTGTGTGTGTGTGTGTGTGTGTGCATACATATACCCATGTATATAATGAATTTATATAAATATAAAATAAAAGTTGCATATTGTAATGACCAGTAGGAACAAAAAATAACAATTTAATCATATTTCTCCAGCACTATTTACTTATTCATTCAACAAATATGTCGTCACCATGTGCCACAGGCACACATTGTTGCTGGATAATCAGGATACAACCATGAAAAGGGAACTCAGAGTGTTCAAAGAGGCACATTTACAGGAGTAACTGTGATAAGGCATAGTAAGTGCTGTTGCAGGAAAAGAGCACGGACACTACCCCAGCCTCTACCGAGGAGCAGAGGCAACAGAGCGCAATGCGCACTGGGGGAAAAGAATGACATTCAGTGCCACTGGGACTTGAGTGGGAAGATGCTAGGGGTTAAGGCCCAGGAGGCAAACAGGGCTTGATCAGGAGAGCAGCATGCCGATCAGAGAACACGAATCCACTGGGGGTTCTGAGCAAGGAAATGACATGACTGCATTTGACAAGAGTCACAATGGCTGCTCCCACGTGCTGAAAGGACGGTTCAAGAATTACAAGTAAGACAGGGAGACCAGTCAAAGGGGTTGCTGCAGTAATCTGGGGAGGGACAGAACTGGGGTCCGCACTAGGGTCGAGACAGTTGGGACAGAGAAGCTCTTGAGGTAGAAGTGACTGGATGTGACGACTGACTGGGTCGGAGAGTGAAGGGAAGGGAAAGTGATTCATTTCTGGCATGGACCAGGAGAGGATGCCAGTGCCTTCCAATCTGCCCGATGAGGTGGGAGTAGATGCAGGCATTGGTGGGAAGGGAAGGAGGCACAGAGACGAGGAGGAGCAGGATGGACAAGACGGGGTCAGGTTTACACAGGCTGTGTTTGCAGAGCCTGCAGAGTTCCCAAATAGAGCTGTCTGGACTTTGTTCAGTGTTTACACGTCTGTGAAACTTGCTGGAGGATCTGAGCTGGGCATACAGATTTAGGAGCCATCAGCATATACGTGGAATAGTTTTGCTTCTGGGGCACCTGGGTGGTTCAGTTGGTTAAGCATCTGACTCTTGATTTGGGCTCAGGTCATGATCTCATGGTTCGTGGGATCGAGCCCCAGGTCGGGTTCCAGGCTGACAGTGTAGAACCTGCTTGGGATTCTTTCTCTTTCTTTCTCTCTCTGTCCGTCCCCCTCTTCCCCCATCTCTCTCTCAAAATAAGTAAATAAACGATACAAAGTAAGAATGGTTTTCCTTGCATTATTTCAGCCATTTCTTCTTCAATCTACTTTTTTTTTAAGGTTTTCCTTCTTTCAAGGCTTTTTCTTCTTTTCCCCCAATATATGAAATTTATTGTCAAATTGGTTTCCATACAACACCCCGTGCTCATCCCAAAAGGTGCCCTCCTCAATACCCATCACCCACCCTCCCCTCCCTCCCTCCCCCCATCAACCCTCAGTTTGTTCTCAGTTTTTAAGAGTCTCTTATGCTTTGGCTCTCTCCCACTCTAACCTCTTTTTTTTTTCCTTCCCCTCCCCCATGGGTTTCTGTTAAGTTTCTCAGGATCCACGTAAGAGTGAAACCATATGGTATCTGTCTTTCTCTGTATGGCTTATTTCACTTAGCATCACACTCTCCAGTTCCATCCACGTTGCTACAATAGGCCATATTTCATTCTTTCTCATTGCCACGTAGTACTCCATTATGTATATAAACCACAATTTCTTTATCCATTCATCAGTTGATGGACATTTAGGCTCTTTCCATATTTTGGCTATTGTTGAGAGTGCTGCTCTAAACATTGGGGTACAAGTGCCCCTATGCATCAGTACGCCTTTATCCCTTGGGTAAATTCCTAGCAGTGCTATTGCTGGGTCATAGGGTAGGTCTATTTTTAATTTTCTGAGGAACCTCCACACTGCTTTCCAGAGCGGCTGCACCAATTTGCATTCCCACCAACAGTGCAAGAGGGTTCCCATTTCTCCACATCCTCTCCACCATCTATAGTCTCCTGATTTGTTCATTTTGGCCACTCTGACTGCTTTCAAGCCTTTTTCAACTGTATATTGGTGTTGATCAGCTTCTCTAAGAACTGACTACAGATGTCTGACTGCCTGAAGGAACACCAGTATAAATAAGAAAACAAAGTCATAGCATGCATATGAAAAGGAAGAGGAAGAGAAATATGGAAACAGGTGCATGAGGTATCACAGAAGTCAAGGGTAAGCTGTTTCAGGGTAGGACAGTGGGGTGGGACCATGGCTAATGCATCTGATGATCTGACCATTCTGACTGGTGTGTATCCTCAGTGAGGAAGACCCACTAGGCAGGCATAGATCTCCACTAGGCATGGAAAGACCTCTTAAGATGATTGACGTTGCTCTGCTAAGATCGCATCTATTCATTCCTTTTGATCTTCGTTTGCTTAGGAAATGTGCTAACAGTAAAGATATGCAGGGTGCAAATGAATTTAATAAGACTTGACCAGCCTGCATGAGACCAATTCTTAGCATGCAACCTAAGCATGCATGAAGGACTAGATCTTGGCCCACAAGCTGAGCACATCTACATGTAACCCCCCGGGAAGGACAGGCCTAAGAAACCAGCCAGACCTGGCCTTTCTTATTTCACAATAGTTCTGTGAGCACATAGGACAACTTCTCAATTCACAGATTCCTCAATTTCTGGGTTGTTTTCACTCAATGCACTTCAAGTGGAATGTTTTCTAACGAGCTGAAATATGCATTATATGTATTTATTTATATTTTATAAGCCTTTCTAGAAGAAGGAGAGGGAAAGAGTAATTTAAAGGCATTTGTCTTCTTAAATATTTATCAAAAAAATTAAGCATGCTCATTGGAAAACGTCAAATGATATAATAAGTAAAAATCCCACCTGTCCCTTATAATCCCACTTCTGTGAACTTGGCACACATTGTTATAGCTTTCTAAAATTTTTTTTAACATTTATTTATTACTGAGAGACAGAGAGAGACAGAGCATGAGCATGGGGTGCAGAGAGAGGAGGAGACACAGAATCCAAAGCAGGCTCCAGGCTCTGGAGCCTGGCGTGGGGCTCGAACCCACAAACTGCAAGATCATGACCTGAGTTGAAGTTAACCGGCTGAACCACCCAGGAGCCCAGGAGCCTTCTAGACTCTTCTTATGCGGATGCCAATATAGATACAAACACCCACAGAGTAAATGTGATCATTCCATATACATTGCTCTGCAACTTAATTTTTGGGTACCATAGTTTCAGAACACAGACCTCCTTCCCTGTCACTCTGTTTTTCCTTTAATGCCTGTTTGGTATTCTTTCCAGGTGGTATACCATTTGTTGTCTCCTATTGTTGGATATTCCAGTTAACTCAATATTTTAATGTTCCATAAACTCATGTGTCTCCACCAGTAAGCCAGGCCTCCTGAAGGCAGGGATTAGGGGTTCAGTTCCTCTCTGTATTTTGAACTTTCTGGATAGCTGTGGGCGAAAAGCAGGTGCTGAGTAATCCCTTCGTGAATGAACAGGTGGCTGACGACAGCTGAAGCTCTCCGTAAGTAGATAAACTTTACAAAACCTTTCTTTCGAACAATGAGTTTATCCTTCTGAAAGTGACGGCTCTTTTTCAGCAACCTTCTTACCACAGGAGAGGTGCTCAGAGCAGAGGGAGGCAGGAATTACGATAATTAAAACAGTTCACACTTCACTGAGTACTTACTATGCGGCAAGTATTTTCATAGTTTAACACATATAACATTCACAGTAAACCTAGGAGTAAGATTCTCTTGTTATTCCTCATTTAACAGAAAGGGAAATTGAGGCACAGAGTGATGGACCCTTGCCCAAGGGTCTACAAGGTATGGCTTTTAGGCCTCTGCTCCAGAGTCTGTCATTCCCATATTAAATTTCTTCTCTATACTGCCCAGTTCATTGTGGCATTATTTACAGTAGCCAGGATATGGAAAGAATGTAACTGTCCATCATGAGAGGACCGGATAAAGAAGACGTGAGATATGTGTGTGTGTGTGTGTGTGTGTGTGTGTGTGTGTGTGTGTGAATGTATACATATGAATGTATATATGAATGTATATATGTGAATATATATATACACATACATACATACATACACATACGCAATGGAATAAAGATGTGAGATACACACACACAATGGAGTATTGTTCATCCATGAAAAAGAAGGAAATCCTACCATTTGCAACGACATGGATGGAGCTTGAGAGCATTATGCTAAGTGATATAAGCTGGACAAAGAAAGACAGATACTATGTGGTATCACTTAAACGTGGAAATTAAAAAAAAAAATCAAAGTCATAGAAAGTAGAAAAGTGGCTGGAAGGAGCTGGGGAGTGGGGAAAATAGAAAGAGGTTAGTAATAGGTTACAAACTTTCAGCAATAAGAAACAAGGTCTGAGGATCTAATAACTAACATGGTGACTATAGCTGATAACACTATATTGTATAATTGAAATTTGCTAGGACAGTGATACTTACATTTTCTCTCTCTCTCTCTCTCTCACACACACACACACACTACACACACACACACACACACACACACACACACACACACATATAGTGTGAGGTGATGGACATGTTACCTAGATGGAAGGGATCTTTGCACAATATATATCAAATCATCAGGTGTACACTTTAAATACCTTACCATTTTATTTGTCAATTATACCTCAATTAAGCTGAAAGAATGTGATCTTCCAAAAAACAAACAAACAAAAAACAAATGCCGCTCCAACGGGAAGGGAAAGCAATGAGAGACAACCAGCAATGTGCTGAGAGGCTTTAAAGCAACTGGATGATCCCATACCTGTGACAGTTGATCAGGAAGCTCATTCTCTACACACGCCCAAAGGATGCAGACTGCTAAGTGAATTTCATACCTCCCCCCCCATGCTCCTTAATGTTTGTAGGCATGTTCATCCATCTCGTTTTCTATTAATAAGATGTCCTCATGCACTGAAGCTTATAATTAAAGCAAAACTTAAAGCTCTAAAAAAGTACATCATCAAGCAGTATTTTTTTCAACGTTTTTTATTTATTTTTGGGACAGAGAGAGACAGAGCATGAACGGGGGAGGGGCAGAGAGAGAGGGAGACACAGAATCGGAAACAGGCTCCAGGCTCCGAGCCATCGGCCCAGAGCCTGACGCGGGGCTCGAACTCACGGACTGCGAGATCGTGACCTGGCTGAAGTCGGACGCTTAACCGACTGCGCCACCCAGGCGCCCCCAAGCAGTATTTTTATTGTGAGGTATTTTAAACATGTGCGGCTGTCATTTCTGAAGCTGAGGTCTTCTACTCTGATGGAAGCATGCCTTCCGAAGCATACTGTCACATCCTATAGAGACGAGCAATAGTTCAAAAATATTTTTTAGGATCAGCGGCATCTTAAAAATTTGAAGGGTCAAATCAAGGATTTTAATATGGCCCAAATTAAGAGCTATCACAAACATGCGCGGTCCCAAACCTGAAAAGTCAGCAATCTCTTGAGAAAAATGGGCTAGGAAAAATGTATATAAATTTGACTTTAAATGTATATAAATGTATATACACTTATAGGAAAAATGTATATAAATTTGACTTTAAATGTATATGAATGTATAAACACTTATAGGAAAAACGTATATAAATTTGACTTTAAACGAGAGGCAGGTTTAAAACACCAACTATTACTCTTCAAAAACATCTGAAGTCATAGCTGGAAAAGCTCCAAGTGATTTAAGGTATGTGTGTAAACACGTACACACATACACATGTAACCATCCATCCATATATACATTTACATATATATGTTACTGTGCTTATGAATCTGACTCTTTTATCTGTGAAGGGACAGAATGGAAGCCACCAAAACTCTTTAAAAAGTCATTTTCCATGAAAAACCTATTTTCCAATGCAAAAATAGTAAATGTGTACCTTGACCTAACTAGTCAACTAGTTAAGACAATTGTGAGAATCGGATAAAGTAGAAATTGTGAGAGAAATAAGTCAAAAGGGTACATTACCCACAATACTACTACAAGAAATCTCTTCAATGACAACTTGGACATTTCTCAAGTTCAATGATAATTGATTTTTATACTCAGATGCACTAAAAAATTCTAGCGTTAATTAAACTGAATTTTAATCCCATTATTTAAACTTAGAAATACATCCCAAGCAGGAGGCACAGAACACTATATATGGATAAGAATACATATTACTTTAAATCTCAGGTTGGCCCCTATTGGATTTTGAGGCTTGAGGCAATAGTTATTCCTCACTTGAAGTTTCTTGATCTATAGAATGGGGATATCATCATTTGCCTTGCCTTAAAAAGGTTACTTTAACATCACATGAAATAATGGGCTATAAAAGTATTTTGTAAACTCTGTAAAAGTCTATACGATTGTGCATTAGGTAACAATAACAATCGGAATTTACCTAGAGTCCTGAATTTCTCAGAAGTTATGTTAGACTGTTCGCTGCTGAACAACATGCTTGTTTTATTCAATGTAGTTGAAAATCCATGTCTAACTTTTGACTCCCTCAAAAACTTAATTACTAATAGCCTTCTGCTGGCTGGAAGCCTTACTGATAACATAAACAGTCGGCTCACATGCATTTTGTATGTTTTGTATGTTTTATGTAATATATACTGCATACTTACAATAAAGTAAGCTAGAGAAAAAAATGTTATTGAGAAAGTCATAAGGAAAACATATTTAAGGACTTGCTCAGTTCAAACCTGTGTTGTTCAAGGGTCAACTGTTTATACACAAGTGACATCACTGGGTGATCTCACTCCGTTTACACGCTCTGAAAGTTCAGAAGTGATCATATACCAGGGACAGAGTGCTCTGATAGGAGACTGGTAACAGACTAGGTCATTCTCCACCATCTAACCCATTTGTCAAGGCTTTTCAAGACTTGTAGTAGCTAACACAGGCAGTAACCAGCCAGTTGAGGCCAGCCACCCCCCATCTTGTTCACTACCATTCCCTACCGCTGTCCTACTATCGTCACTTTGTCTCACGATCTCATTTCATAGTGCCTCCAGCTTTGGAGAGACAACTGTGTGCCAGGCAATATACTAGGGGCTGACAAACATTATTTCATTTTAACTCTCAAAATGATCCTGTAAGCTTTTCCTACTTTCCCAATTATACAGATTTCTCAGAAAAGTGGGGGGTCTCAGAAAAGAAAATAACCCCCCACTAACCCCGAGTAAGTAAGTGAGAACATCAAGAATCACACCCAGGTTAGCCTGAGTGCAAGCTCCAATAATATCTATATATACCCCTCTGTCGCTAAGCATTTTATTATGCTAATCACCACAGTAGAATATTGGCTAATCACCATGCCAATCAACTTCTTCCTGGTTCTTTTTCTTTTTTTTTTTTTAAGATTTTTTATTTTTTTAATGTTTATTTATTTTTGAGAGAGAGAGAGAGAGACAGAGCGTGAACAGGGAAGAAGCAGCAAGAGAGGGAGACACAGAATCCGAAGCAGGCTCCAGGCTCCGAGCCGTCAGCCCAGAGCCCGACGCGGGGCTTGAACTCACGGACCGCGAGATCATGACCTGAGCTGAAGTCAGACGCTCAACCGACTGAGCCACCCAGGCATCCCTAAGATTTTTTAAAAGTAATCTCTACCCCCAGCCCGGGGCTCGAACCCCCAACCCCAAGATCAAAAGTCACACACTCTACCAACTGAGCCAGCCAGGTGCCCCACTGCTTATTCTTTTCTGAAGAAAAAAGCCTCAAAAGACAAATATCCTAATAGAAAACGAGGCAAGGAATTGAACAAATAGCTCACGAAGGAGAATATCCAAATGGTCACTAAGTGTATGAGAAGGTGCCTGATTTCATTAGTCATCAGAGAAATGCCAAGTACAAACATAATGGAGTTCTTGTACACATTCACCAGGCGGGCTAAAATGTAAGAGGTGACACCAAGTTTTGGTGAGGCACTCCTGGTAGGAGCATAAATTGACGGAACTACTTTCGGAATACTTTGTTTACCACTATCACCTTAAGCTGAATACACATATATATACCCCACGACTTGGCATATGCGTATACATATGCAGAAGTACATATGCAAACATCCATAAAATAGCATGTCACAAATGTTCACAGAGGCAGTATTTATAGCAGCCCCAAACTGGAAACTACCCAAAGGCCTATCAACAGTCAGATGGGTAATTAAAATACGGTACAGCCACGTGATGAAATGCCATACAGCAATGAGAATGAACAGGTTATAAGCCACAACGTGCAGCCACATGGATGGATGAATCTTGTGAGTATCATGATGAACGACGCAAACTGAACAGAGAAGCATATATACTGTATGAGCCCAGCTGTATAAAATTTGGAAACAGGATGTTAGAAGCCAGATGAGTGGGTGCCCTGGCTGGGGGGCGGGGGGTGATCAGTGTGCGGAAGGGACCATGAGTGTGCTGATGTTGGTTGGTTTCTTGGTTTGGGTGTTGGTTACACAGGCTGGTTCACCCTGTGAACTCTCGTCAAGGTCGCCACTTAGGATTTTTGCGCTTTTCTGCGGGGAGGCGGTACCTCAATAAAACGTTTACTGAAAAGAGTTCGTATCCGTCTCTGCTCTCCAGTGCATGCAAATGTCAGTAGTTTAGAAGTGTTTCACAAGGGCGCACACAGGGCTTACTATGCTTATATAGCCTTTTAAGCTTAATAGTATTTATTCAGCTGACAGGTTTTCATGTCATTCAATATGATGAAAATAGCAAGACAGTTTAGATAAAAATAGGAATTTCTTCTGACATAGGAAGTAGGGTTCAAACAGAATGATCATGAGGGGTAAACCAAATAATGAAGACTAGGTCTTGGAGTCAAAGAAGAATGCCAAAGAGAAAGGCTTCTGCATTGAGTCTCAAAGAAAAGGAAAGGGGTCACAGCCTGCAGGGTGGGCATCACTCGCAGAATGCTTTTGAATGTGGAGGTGGGGTTATGCAAATTAGGGGAGGGGCCCTAATAAAGGGGACAGCTGTGGAAGATAAAAACCCCCGAAATGAAGAACTATGGCATATGTACATAACTTTATTCAAAACCCACGTAACTTTCATATTCTTTCTGAGACAATGTTGGAGTAGGAGGAATCCTTAAGAAAGCTGTCATACTAAAAAAAAAAAAAAATTATAAGAACTAGCAGAGGGTTCACACACACACACACACACACACACACCCCAATTGATTTGTATGTTAGAGCTAATATATATATATTTTAATTTATACACACTGTAAATTCCCAAGCTTCAGCTGGATTTCGGTACTGGCATGATGGTCTAAGCCATCGTCCTCTGAAGTGGACACTGGCTGGAGAAAAGCCACCAGGACAGTCCACATAAGGGGTATTCAGTGACCAAGGGCCCGGTCACTGCTCCTACACACAGTTCTGGACTGTCCTTTGCTCTGTTGTCTCCCAGTCATTCAATGAGCAGCTCCGAGACTCAATGTGTCATTTGGAGACTTACAGGCAAGTTAGAGATCTCACAGAAAGACCCATTCACAGAGAGTTCTTTTCCTCTACAGAAACGAAATATGTTTCACATTTGACAGACCTATAGTTTTGGGGTGGCTATCTCTAAGGAAAATTGCAATCCATACTTTAAACTGCCAAAGCAACAAGACTAACACAGCAGGTGGGTTACGGGTTAGAATTCCCCAGAGATAAATGTTCTAAAATAAAGGAAAATTTATTTCTAGTGACAAAGGTATGAATTTCTTTTATCTGTTTAAAATATAGTTGTGCTATAAGTTTTGTGGATCCTTAACCAAAATGCAAGGTAAAAAAAAAAAAGTTTGAGAATGAGCAGGAGAGCCAAATCTTCTAAACTTTCCATCAACATTCCAAAAAATTACAGATCGTGCTGTCTCTTCCATTTATTTACATGTCCAGTGTAAGGAAAAGGACAAAGATAAGTAGGAGAGAAATTATTACTTTTTTGAGGCCTTATTTCAGAATTCCTCTATCCAATAGGCCACATAACCACAGATTTCTTCTGATTCATTATATAAGAGTAAACAGGAATACATAAAGGTCTGGAGCTGTCAGCCTTCATTATTCTAGAAAAATAGGAATTTTTAATTTCAAATTACTTTTAAGCTTTTCTTTATTCGGATAATTTTACACTTTAAAAAACTTTCTAACACTTTTCCCCTCAACTCCTATTAAAAAAGAATTGATTTTTCTGTTGGGGGTAAAAGAAAAAAAGAAACCCATCTATTTCTGCAGATGTCGTCTTTAAAAACCTTTGCTGCCTACCTCACTACTACATTCACTCCTTGCGTATCAACTGTTGCATTCAAAAGACAAATGGCCCTGGATATACAACAATTACAGAAACCTTTACGTGAAAGGGGCTTCTCACGCTTTGCCTTATTTAACAAAATTGAATATTCTCTTTCGGATTCGATGGGAAAGCAGTCATCCCTTCCCTGCCTCCAACTCCCCGTCCTCAACTTTATTATTGAGATCCTATCAGATTTTGACCTTGTTTGTCCTGGAAGTGTCACGCACTATCTGTGCTGGTGGCCAGTTTTCCAAGGTCACGGGTTTCTTTACATGACACCCTTAAGTATTGATTAGCTCCCTTTGTGGAATTTCCATTTGTTTTGCAGCCAGCAATCGCAGACCAGTGTGAAGCCGTTCAGCACTGCAGTTTGGCTAGCCTGCGGAAACCTCTTGTCCTCCCTCTTTCACATCAGTCCCTGAAAATGAAGTAGCCGCATGCAAAAAAGAGCAGGAAAATAAAGCCGGCGCTTCCCCAGAACCTGCCGGCTAGCGCACTGCACAGCATATTTCAATTAGCATCCAATCATTTTAAGTAGTGATACTTCAGTGTTTGCAGAAGCCTGCCTTGTAGAATTTAATACTCAGACAGCCATTTTGCAAAACACAGCAGGTCCGTGAAATAAGGGCTATTTCAGTGAAATAGTCACAGGATGATAAAGCTGCGATAAATCCTGGCGTTAGTGGCAACAGCTGTGTCATCCACCAAGCGATTATCATCTACGCTTTTTCTGAAGCTGTGCAAAATAGGATTTAATAGGAGCCTCTGTGGCTATCGTTAATTTCACAAACTCCATAGTATTCCTCTCTAAAAGAGATAATGTTTTTTTTTTTCCCCATGCCATAATTCACACATGAAAACAAGGACTCCTTTAGGGAAAAGAGAATATCAACTGGTTTGAACTGATACAGATCTCTGAGACAATGGACTTCCCAAACAATCCCCGTGCAAGTGATTTCCAATCTTATCAAAGTAACACGGCACCAGAGATCTATAAAAACGTCTCCGGAACAATCGCAGCATCTCCCATACCTCAGGTGTCTTGAAAACTCGTAGTACCAATGACTGATTCCCTGGCTGATACTCAGCACAGGCATTAAAAACATCCGAGAGAGGCAACATGCACGAGACAGACACGAACCGTATTTTCAGCCCCTAGCTGCAATTCTACAGCAATAGAAACTTACATAGGACACCCGTACTCGCCGCCGATGCACCAGCCCACAGCACTGCATGAAGAGCGGTGCGGAACGCAGTCAGCGTGTGGCTTCACCGAGCTGCACTGTGCCTCCTCGTCTCATCACAGCCACTGTCCATTTCTTCCCACCTTGTGCTCCCAGGTAAGAGGCATGGGCAAATCAACACTTAGCTTCTGCCTTCCTAGGTAGTTTCTAAAAAACACCACGGGTCCTTGCAAGCATGCCAAAACTTTGTTGTCCCTGTTTTTCTTTTCTTTTCTTTTCTTGTCTTTTTTCGGGTAATTTGAGATCTTCTTCGGGGAGTTGTCTACAGACCAGAAAATCGGCCAAAAGTAAAATTTATTTTCCTGAGGTAACTATTACTACCGCACAGTTAAGACCGTCCGGATCGGTAGAGTTTCTTGGCAACATTTTTACAGTAGCCATTCTCCACTCAGGAGACTGTCAGACATCAGAGAATCTTGCCTTTCACAAGCCTGCAGTATCCTGCTTTTTACAAGAGGAGGCCCTACTCCTGATGCTGTTTATGCTACTGCTTCTGAGCGCACGGCTCCCCCCGCTGCTGCTCTGCCATTATTGCCTCCCTTCCAGCGCTCAAACCAGCAGCAGCATCCTGGCCTCCGTGTTCTCTCTGTAACACTTCGGGCATATCTGATCTGCGACTTCTCCCTCCTCCCTTTTCCCCTGAAAAATGACAGAGTCTAGACTTTAATTCACTCTGGATTCCTAGGACTACAGAACCACCCTCCAAACTGTCAGATGCTTTGTCTTGCGGTACGTGTTTCACATGAATTGTAGAAAAGATTGCTGGAGTGGCCTCAGGACCCGACTCACTTGATCACTGCAGCTACACACAGGTTTCTCTGTGTGTGTGTGTGTGTGTGTGTGTGTGTGCGTGCGCGCGCACGGGCGCTCACTGCCAAAATATTCACTTCCTACGTTACAGCACATGAAATAAACATAACCCCGGTAAGTAAATCTGATCAGAGTCAGACATGATTAATTAGATAATATCATTAATTAGATGATCCATCGCCTACGATTTAGACACGAGACACAAAGTGAGGGTGCCTTCAAAGCAGGAGATGTTACAAATGAATGCTTCTTGCAAGCTGTAATTTACATTCTTCTCTAAAGATACAGTTTGCTGAGACTGAGCCGATCATAACATTCTTCCAAAAGGCCTTGTGCACGCCACACCTGAGAAGACGAACTATTAAGGCATTTGGGGGTAAAACTATTAATTTGTATGGTATCACCCATTCTAACAAGCAAGGATTCATACAGCCTCCTAGTGTGCCACAGCTAATGATCTGCATTTGACCCCATGCCCAAGTCACTCCAGAGGCTGCTGCCACTCAGGAAGAGAGGTTAACTATTTCCCGCCACCCATGAAGATCACACCGCTACGCTCTTCAGGCCCTAGAAAGTGCAAGCCTATGAACTGTCGACACTTCACCATTATTTCCTTAAAACCTATGATTTAAAGTAACAAATCTTTATTATTAGTAACAGCCCAAGGGGCTACTGGAGATGAAAAAAAACAAAACAACGAAACAAGTCCTGCCTTAGTTGAATGTTCTTCCTTCACTAATAAAGTAACTAAGGCCCCAAATAAGCAGGTGTTTTGCCTATAAGTAACATAAGCAATAGTATTACTACACCCAGTAATTTATGTAATTTAAATAGTCTACGAAAATTCTATGGCTTTATCATGTACTAATTAATCCTCCATGTATCAGAAGGTCCAAAAGGGAAATAATGAATAAATTATAGACAGACAATAAGGCTACTTTTGTGATGACATCAGAAACCTAGAAGAAAAGAAAATTTCTAAATTACATTGCAAATTGGCTTTTAAAGGGAGATCTGAGGGGGGAAAAAAAACTCAACATCTTCTAGACCATCCAAGATGGATTTCCCGTAGATAAGACATAAATTTGATTTTTTAGAGAAACTTTAGTGAGAAATATATGTGATATAGTTTTTTTAATTTTAATGTTTATTTATTTTTGAGAGAGAGAGAGAGAGAGACAGAGTGTGAGCAGGGGAGAGGCAGAGAGCGAGGGAGACAGAGAATCCGAAGCAGGCTCCAGGCTCTGAGCTGTCAGCACAGAGCCCGATGTGGGGCTCAAACTCACAAACCGTGAGATCATGACCGGAGCTGAAGTCGGACACTTAACTGACTGAGCCACCCTGGCACCCCACATATGTGATATAATTTTTAGTGAGATAAGAGAACCTATAATTCAAATGTAGGCTTTTTCTTGAAGACCCTTCATCAATCTCAGCCAAGACGCATTTACTAGAATAACTGAATAAAAATCAAGAATTAAAATGAACTCTAAGTTAGAATAAGATGGAACTGTTGGAGACATGATCTCTTCTATGATTCTGAATTTGATTTGGAATTCACTTAACTTTTTATTAACTCTGATATCATTATCCGCAATATGACGGAGATCCCCAGTTCATTAGAGATTCCACCCACCTTGCCATTCAAGAATCCATGAAAGGATGCCAAGCTCTAATTTGATTCAGCAAACATCTATCAAGCACCTCTATTTGCTCAGCACTGTGCTTGCTAGGTGCTCAAAATAGGAAATGAATGAAATACAGTCCCTACATGTCTTAAGGGACTTACAACAAAACGGAGCGAAGACAACACAGAACTTGAGTGTTACGGGAACACCAATGGTACAACTCTTACCTATACCGGAAAGGAATGCTAATGGCTTCTCGAAGGTGGGAACTCTCGGGCTAGCCGTAGCAGAACGGGTAGGTAGAACTGCATCCAGTGGAAAATAGGGGCAGAAATCATGCCAGGCAATGGGGCAGCAGATACAAAAGCACAGAGGGTTACACGCAGTATACAAAATGCATTGTTTATAGAGAACGTAGAGAAAAGGTAAACAGGTTAAATGTTCACGATCTATTCCGAGAACAGGTATATGCCCGAAATCCCTCAAACTAAACTGGGTTCTCCCCAGAATCCAGGCCTCACCCATCTCTATACCCCTGGCACTGAGTGCGGTGATGGACACGTAGCAGGTGTGACGAACATGCACAGTTGTTCCCCCATCGTCCCTTCTTGACTTCATCAAGAGCAACAGAAATGGACACGTGGCTGCTGGGCTAGGAGAAATGCCCCAGCCTCCCTTGCAACTTGGTATGGCCATGTGACCAGATTCTGTTCCACATTCCAGGAAGAAACGACACACGCCAACATCTTAGTCCTGTCCTCAGAGGGAATGGAGCTTGCCTTTCCCTTTTTCTGTTCCCTGTCTTGCTGCTCTGACCGTGGACAGAGTGTTGAGAGCTGGAACCATTTACGAGCCACTCAAGTTGAGAAGGACACTGAACGCTCTTCAGTCCTTCTGCTCCTTGCATGCAGGCTGTGACATGAAAGAGAAATAAACTCCTAGAGTACTTCTGTCTGTCACTTTTAATCTGACCTTGGTTATAGAAGCTAAATGTGTAGTTACCTCAAAATACCTCAAAAAACACCTCAAAATACCTCAAAAAATACCTCAAAGTACCTCAAAACAATGTACTTCAAAGTGTTTCTGGAATGAATGATTAATTCACAGACTCTAAAGTTGGGGGGGGGCAGTGGGGGAGTGGGAGAGAAGCAAGAGAGCAGCATGGGACTGGACTGTGAAGTACTTTGAACATCACTTTTGAGACTTCAGATTTCCTCTTCTAGGACATACAAAATTAGCAAAGCCTTTATTTGTTTTTTATTTTTTTAATGTTCATTTATTTTTGAGAGAGAGAGAGAGAGAGAGAGAGAGCATGTGCAGGGGAGGGAAAGAGTAAGAGGGAGACACAGAATCTGAAGCAGGCTTCAGGCTCTAAGCTGTCAGCACAGAGCCTGACATGGGGCTTGAACTCACAGACTACGAGCTCGTGACCTGAGCTGAAGTCAGACGCTTAACCAACTGAGCCACCCAGGCGCCCTCAGAATTAGCAAAGCCTTTAAATGTGAAAGTCTGTGTTGTTTTATTAAAAAGTAGGAGAAAAAAATCTCTAGACTGTTTGGTTTTAAAAACTAGTCCATAGTTCAATACTAGTAGAAATATGAAGCTTTTGAACTTATATAATTGTCTACAAGAAATATCTATCCGCTAAAAACCAAAATCAGATAAAGTCAATAAAACTAGCTGTTTGGTTCATGTAGCTAAATCACAAATCTAATGCATTGTTAAGTTAGCTATTTTGCTATGATGCAAGATGCGTGCAGGTAAAATATTAAACGATGACAATGAGAGCTAGAATGACAAAAGCAGCAAATTAAAACTAAGTGCGGATAAATGTTGTCAAGGCCAGGGTTTTTTCTTGAATGTTTATTTATTTATTTTGAGAGAGAGAGAGAGAGAGAGAGAGAGAGAGAAAAGCCCATGCACACACGAGTGAGCAGGGGAGGGGCAGAGAGAGAAGGAGAGAGAAAATTCTAGACAAGCTCAGTGCTGCCAGTGCAGAGCCTGACACGGGGTTCGATCCCACGAACCGTGAGATCATGACCTGAGCTGACATCAAGACTCGGACGTTAACCAACTAAGCCACCCAGGTGCCCCAAGGCCAGATATTTTTAAAAGTTCAAGGGATTTACATCTGGGAAGTCTGTATAAAGTGTGAGAATTCATGTTTATTTACTCGTCCCTTTCTACGTTACTATTAGGAGAAATGAAGTACCCGGTGGGTGTTAAACACAGATGAAATGCTTCTCTGGAGAAGAAAACTCTTTGAAACAGAAGAATAAAACCAGCTCAAGAGAGGCCTTCTACAGGGAAGCTGACGGTTCCTTGTCAAGGCTGACTCTGCTTGAGCATTTATGGCTCTTTTTGTGGCTATGGTTTCCCTTCCCGCCACAGACACTATCCCATAGACTCACTGAACTCTTCCTTCACAGTATGTTGTTGCAAAGCCTCGGAGCCTGGTGTTCTGAGGTGCACCAAAAAGTTCTCTGCTGATTTCAGTAAAAACAAACGAACAAGCAAAAAGGGACCAAATGTCTATTTCATCAACAGTATCATTCAGTCAATAATTACCATGGCCACGTATGTCCTAGGCACTAGGGATAAAAGAACAAGTCCAATAACCATGGTCCTTGACTACAGAGCGACTAAAACCCAGGGGAAAAGACAAGGGGAGATGGGGAGATGGAGCAGGGAGAGGGAATATGGGAGCCATATTCCGAATGCGGGAACATTATTTACAAAGGTCTTTGTGGCAGAAGAAAGAATGCTCAGTCTAAGAGCTGAAGGATAAAGGAAGCGGGAGGGTGGGACAAGATTAGGATAAAAAGGTATGTAATTGCCAGAAACAACTTTCATCTTTACACTAACACCAGTGGGATTCTATTCATACAGTAAAGGGGCATGATCAAATTTGCATCATTTAAAATTTTTTTAATGTTTATTTATTTTTGAGAGAGAGAGCGAGAGAGCGAGAGCATGAGTTGGGGAGGAGCAGAGAGAGAGGGAGACACAGAATCCGAAGCAGGCTCCAGGTTCCGAGCTGTGAGCACAGAGCCTGACATGGGGCCTGAACCCACGAACCGCGAGATCATGACCTGAGCCGAAGTCGGCCGCTCAACCAACTGAGCCACCCTGGCGCCCCAGAATCTGTATCATTTAAAACACACTTCAGTAGGAGCTGCAGCAAGAGTGGAAGACGGCCAGAGAGGAGGCAGTGAGAGCAGCTTGGGAGCTGCCGTAACCATCCAAGTAAAATCAGATGGTATCTTATAGCAAGGAGGTGGCAGGGAAGAGAAGGGGCTAAAACCATGAAAGATTTCGGAAATCAAAGCGGATAAGCACAAGTACAGAAAACAGAAAAAGAAACCCAATGTAAAAAGATACCTGTTTCTCTCAGTGTGGGGTATTTCCCTCCACTAGTGAACTTCAGTCTCCAATAGCACAACCCATGATAAATCTTTATTTTCATGTCAGTTCCACTTTGCTTCTATTCTTGGTCAATCCTCATTTCTCTCAGAATCCCGAACAGGATCTCTCTTTAGCCCTCTGTCTCTTCCATTCAGCTCTACTTATTTTAGCCACTGAAAGGTACCACTCTATTTTTTTTTTTTTTGAGAGAGAGGGCGCACAAGCAAGGGAGGGGCAGCAAGAGAGAGAGAAAGAGAGAGAGGGAGAGAGTGAATCTCAATCAGGTGCCATGCTCAGCACAGAGCCGGGTGTGGGGCTCGATCTCACACGTGCAAGATCATGACCTGAGCTGAAATCAAGAGTCGGATGCTTAACCGACAGCCACCCAGGGGCCCCCGCACCACTGTACTTTATTCCAACTTCTACGGACTGAAAATCGTCTCTCTTTCTCAGTTTCTTGTTGTTGTTGTTGTTGTTGTTTTCATTTTTTTTTTTTTCTCACCAGGGTGTCCAGGTTCTCTTTATCTACTGGTTGTTTGTTTGTTTGTTTGTTTTTTTCAGACCAACAACCAGGCGTTTCTTCTCAGTAATGAGAGTGACATCACTTGTTTATTTGCCACCCACATACAGACAGCAGCAGAAGTAAAGAAAACAGTTACATGCGATGTGATTGGGGGAGAAGTCATACTCACAAAATGAATAATAATCAGGAAATGTGAACCGCAAGTCTAGAACACATTTTGTGTTCTAGAGTTGGAATACGCAGAATACATCTTGTGTTCTAGAGTTAGAATACGCATGTTATATTCAAAATCATGTGAAACCCATGCAACTCCAGTAAGTCCCAGGTCTCTTACAGCCTCGTCATGTTGAAAGAAATGCCATCTAACAACAAAAAGTGATTGAAAATCAACTTATATATGGCACAAAGATCACAAGAGAGAATCCTTGAACTCACAGCCACGCTTCCCAAGAATTTCCTTTCCTTTCTTCTCTAATGCTCTCTTACCCTAAAGCCACTTGTAAACCTGCCCTCACTTTTCAACACAAACAAAAACATTCAAAAACTCTTCTCCCAGGCATTCATCCTCCTGGATCTCTCTCTCTCCATAAATACACATCCCTAGGTTTATATTTGGTACGTTTGCTTAATTTCTGTTGTTTGTGATTTTTGATTTTCTTTCAATTTCCCCCACTTTGCCTATCACTCAGATTCTGAACAAAGACAGCTGGCAAACAAAAACCCTACGCCTTCTGTTCTATGTCTCCAGCAAGCTCTCTCTCTACCTAGACTTTAGGTTTTGTATCACAGGTGGCTGGCCAGGAGGGAGCATTATTAGATACCGTTGGAAGAAGAAACAATGAATAGGCATTTATTACAGGAGGCAGAGGAAGCGAGGAAGGAGAGGGGACAAGCCGAGAACATGTGTGTGTTTCCGATTTTTCTAGGCCGCACTAGTTTTTTTCAGAGACTAGATCTGATCAGTTCATTTCATTCATTACAGCTACAAGGAAATGCAACGTGCATATAAGAAAGGAAAACACTGACACTTCGGTGATGAAAGGCAAAGCGCCCTATTCACAGTACAACATTTCATGAGCATGTCTATGATGAGAACAGGATAAGAAACTTGACGGCAGCGATTTTGATCTCCTGTTTGTTTGGAAAGACCAGGAAAGAGAAGCACACCTTGTTTTCTAAAGTGGCCAGACAACACTCCGGATAGATTGTCGAATTCTGTTTCATATATATGTGTGTACACACACACACACACACACACACACACACACACACTTATGTATATATTCATTTATTTAGGTATGTAGGTATGTTTTTATTTAATTCCTTACTTGGTCATGGAGACTACCATTGGCATCAGCCCCCACCACCATCTGACTAACCCCACTATGCAATTCATTACAAAACTGACAACTGACATCCTTTTGAAAGTCCGTGGGCTCAAGGGCAGGAGGTGAGAAGGAAGAATATTGAGAGTTATGGACTCCTACTAAGTGCCAGGCACTCTTCTAAACACTTCATACAGTTACCCTTCGATTCTCCTGTGAACCCTGTGAGGTAAGTACTGTTTTAAATCCATTTTATAAAGAAAGAAATGGAGGCACAATGAAGTCAGGTAAATTGTCCAAGGAAATGGCAGAGCTTGGGTTTCTATCAAGGAGCCTGACTCCTGAGCCCACTGGCCCTCCTCTGCTCTCTATCAAAGGCCAAAATTATTTTTATATGCTGACCCTGGGGTAGAACACAATGATTCATCGAGTAATCCAATCATACAACAGACATTTTTTGAGCTCAGTGGTTCCCCTTCTACGGGTTTTCCAAATCACCCGTATTTTTCTGTAAAACATGCCCAACCCTTGAGCCTATCTCTGTCTCGTTCTTGCAAAGTCTGAAATTTTACCAACTGGAAAATTCATCTTATCTAACAAGTATCTTCTGTGAAAAAAAATTTTTTTAACGTGTATTTATTTTTGAAAGAGAGAGAGGGACACAGAGCACGAGTGGGGGAGCGGCAGAGAAAGAGGGGGACACAGAATCTGAAGCAGGCTCTGGGCTCTGAGCTGTCAGCACAGGGCTCCAGCCCATGGACTATAAGATCATGACCCGAGTCGAAGTCAGACGCTTAACCGACTGAGCCACCCAGGTGCCCCACAGGTATCTTCGTATAAAAAGTAAACATCTGTTAGCTAGTGAAGCTATAAGTCATGAAACAAGTCAGTTTCTTTAAAATCCTATTTTGGGGTGCCTGTGGCTCAGTTGGTTAAGCGTCCAACTTCGGCTCAGGTCACGATCTCACGGGTTCGAGCCCCGCGCTGGGCTCTGTGCTGACAGCTCGGAGCCTGGAGCCTGCTTCGGATTCTGTCTTCCTCTGTCTCTGCCCCTCCCCTGCTCACACTGTATTTCTCTCTGTCTCTCTCTCTCTCTCTCTCAAAAAATAAATAAACATTAAAAAAAATCTATTTTACCTATCTGTATTTATTCCCCATCCCCATTGTTAAATATTAGAAATAATTTTTTTATTTTTTATTTTTTATTTTTTATTTTTGGGACAGAGAGAGACAGAGCATGAACGGGGGAGGGGCAGAGAGAGAGGGAGACACAGAATCGGAAACAGGCTCCAGGCTCCGAGCCATCAGCCCAGAGCCCGACGCGGGGCTCGAACCCACAGACCGCGAGATCGTGACCTGGCTGAAGTCAGACGCTTAACCGACTGCGCCACCCAGGCGCCCCATATTTAGAAATAATTTAACGCCATTTACAGAACTACATTTTAAAGTAACATTTAGGTAGCACGAAATAAAAGAAAAAAAGAATAATAAAATGAGGACAGACAAAGGAGACGGACATGAGGCTTGAAGTGCGCCCCGTAGTAATCGATGCGCTTCCTACAAACGAGGCGTCCACTTGGCTCTAAGCTTTCTAGCGGCCAACTCAAGAAGGGAAACTTGGTCAGTTACATAATTTACTGTCCATTAGCTTAGAATAACCCCAATGCTCTGAAGCACGACTGTCTGGCGCTAACTCCAGACAATGGAGTCTCCTGGAGGTCCCCACAAAAAGGAACATTGTGTAAAGTGATACACGGCACTCCCGACGGTAAATGGCACGGTGGGTTTCACAGAGCTGGACGTCAGCCCGGTCTCCACTGGCAAGTACAAGTCTCCAGCCACACAACACTCAGTGAAACAATGTGGGGGGCGGGCAGGGAGCGGGGGGCCACGCGGGACCCCGGCCTCATCACAGATGGGGCCTGACGCAAGGGTCATAGTAACAATGGCAGGAAGCCAAAGAAAGCGCTCCCGTGCACTGGTGCTGAGTGAGCACGCGTGGAGTGAGGACCATCCTTCAATCCTCTTAACCAGCTCTGAGGAAGGTGCGGTTATGATTAATCTCCGGGTTCCAAATGAGGGAACGGGTTTCAGAGTTTGGCAACTCGGTGCAGGCCACACGCAACTCGTAAGCAGCGTAAACAGGATTGGAACCCAGATCTGTGGTGCTCCAAAGTTCCTGCTTTGCAACCACTAGGGCCCCAGAGCTTTTAGACAGTGATGGCTCTGAGCCATGCAAAGAATTCCATTCCACGACTGTTCCTCATTGACGAGCTTCTGATAAATATTAGAGGCTAGTGACCTTAAGACTGATTTTTTTTTTTTTTTTTTTAGTTTTTTGTGGCCACTTCAACACAATAATCAAGCTGGAAGTACAATGAAAGATAAGAAGACGACAAGGCCACCCCATCTCAGCCTGCAGCAGAGTAAATGGCTTTTCTTCCAAACACCTCACTCCCGGGGAGACATTTCAGAGAATGGGAGAGGGAGGGACGTAGTGTCAGTGAATGGGGTGTAGGAATTGAAGCTTCAACTTGAGTGCTGCTGGGTTTTTAAGACAGCAAAGGTGGGGGGAACGGTCATAGAGAAAGCCCTAGATAAAGGCTGTCTAGATCTAAAGCAATTTGCATAGAGTTTTTTAGTTCTACACTAAACTACGGTGCATTTCTCTGGGAGTCACAAGTATCTGGATATCTTAAATCTTAAATTGTTTTTATGTTTATTCATTTTTTGAGAGAGAGAGAGAGAGAGAGAGAGCTCAAGCAGGGGAGGGGCAGAGCGAGAGGGAGGAGGAAATCCCAAGCAGGCTCCGTGCTGTCCACGCAGAGCCCTATGAGGGGCTTGAACCCATGAACCTCGAGATCATGACCTGAGCCGAATCAAGAGTGGGATGCTCAACTGACTGAGCCGCCCAGGCGCCCTCTCTGCAGATCCTAAATCTTAAATCTTTAGTTTGTCCAAAAGTAAAAGGCTCTGGTATCATCGCTGCTTGAAGTTCAGAATCCACATCTTCAAAACAAGGGAGATCAAAGTGGGGGCAAGGCAAACTGGCCTGAGGAACCCCAGAGGCCCCTTTCAGGGAACAAGCTTGAGCCCTGGAAACCTGAGGAAAGTAAAAGGGCCCACAGTGACGTCGACGACGACCGAGCTGAAAGCAGGCAGGCTCATTAAGCCACCCACTTGGAAACAACCACAGGCCCTAACTGACCAATTACAACCAGGCACAGTTCCTAAGGTTACCACAAAGGGAAAATTCCATATGTTCCCGTACTCCCTCCCTCTGCCCTAGAACTGTGGCCCCTCACCATCGCCTCACTGCAGACAGTCTCTCCTTTGCTATCCCCGCCCTCTGCTCCCTCCCTCGCAGCGTATTCAGTAAGTTTTTATCTCCTTTGTTCTGCCTTGGGTGAATTCTTTCACCACCCGATCACAACGCCCACATTTGGTGCTCCCCCATCCGATCGGGGACACCCCACAGGAACTAGTTAGAAAAGATGTCTCGAAATAGTCAACCACTAACTGCCTTGTGACATGCACTGAACTGGCCATTCTCACATCGCTTGAAGATTGTTTGGGGGAGGATTAGACAGGAGCAGAAGCTGACAAAGGGACAGCAAAATGTCTGCATGCATTTCAGGAGAAATGGAATTACATCCAAAATTACCAAATCTCTATTTTAGAATAGATGCTCAAGGCACTTAGTGAACACTCTCAAAATAGACTACTAGGTTGGTATTAATATCACCTTATGTTCAATTTAGATCTTATAGCTTTAATGAGCTTTTTTAGTTTATCATATCCTCAAAGGAAAGCATGCGGTCTTATTCTTTTCTATCCTGATGTGAAACTGAGTGTTTCCAGATTAACTTAATTACTTTAAAAGATGAAAGGGGTAGAGGCCCTGCTCACTCAAGACGATTAGTGGGCATCTCCTACGGATGGGGCGCTAGAATGGATGTCAGCCAAGAGGAAATCAAAGTGGCCAACAGGGGATCAAAGATTCTGTACAGATTCTCTTTAGCAAGACTTTAGATTCCTCTACAAAACCTAAAATTTTCCAGTTAGAAACAAAGTAAGAAAATATCACTCGAGCCAAATGTTATGTAGGTTCTGTTGGGACTTTCATGGAAATATCCTCCCAGATTACCAAACTTTCTGTTACGTACTAAGCTGAAATCTGTAAACAAACTGATGATATTGGTGAGTCCTCTTCAAATTATGCTGTTAGGGAAGCCTGGGTGGCTCAGTTGGTTAAGCATCTGACTCTTGGTTTAGGTTCAGGTCATGATCTCATGGTTTGTGGGACTGAGCCCCAAGTTGGGCTCTGAGCTGACAGCGTGGACCCTGCTTAGGATTTTCTCTCTCTCCCTCTCTCTGCCCTCTCCCACCTGCACGCACACGCGCGCGCGCACACACACACACACACACACACACACACACTACTTTGTGTGCTCTCTCTCTCTCTCTCTCTCTCAAAACAAATATATAAACTTAAAAAAATTATGTTGTTAGTACATAATAAGGTTTCAGTATTGGTAGTTTGGCTAGATTCATGAATAAATAAATACCCTAAAGTATTCCTTGACATTGAAAACATGAGGCCAAAGCCTAAGCATTGAGAATAACATACAAAACAAATACGGTGAGATAAGAATCCCTTTAGAGAAAAATAAATGCAAAAAGAAGAAGAAAATATAAAGAATAGTGTTTACATTTAAAAATAAAGAATAGGTAGAAATGAGTTGGCAATGAGAATTTTTTTTTAAAAACCCATAATTTGGTATGTTAAAAAAAAACAGGAAAAGCCATATCCATTAAGACATTTGTTAGATATTTGTCTAATGCTGAGTTACCTGACTTAAGTAGAAAAAAATACACATATATTACTTAAAATATATATATTTTAAAATTAAATTAAAATTAAAAATTTAATAAACATATTTATATCTAAAATGTATATAAATGTATAGTAAAATATTAAATAACAACATATATAAAATATACACATATTTTTAAAATGCAAAACTGATGTTGAGGAATAAGGCCTTGGGGAAAGACAAAATAAACTGGGGTTACTAGCCTAAGCTGAAACTTAATTGCTGTCTTCAATTATTTGCTGAGCAAATCAAAAGAATGTGCTAAATGTTCCATTCATTTAACAACGATCACTTGTGTACCTTCCATGTACCAGGCTGTGTTCCAAACACTGGAGGGTCCCCAGTGAGCAACTCAAAAAAATCTCAGCTCTCATGGAACCAGGCAGGCAATGGAAATGGAAACTATTAAAAAGTATCAACATGCAAATTTTCTGCTTTGTGTGAAGTGAGGGAGAGATGGGAGTAAAGATGGACAGATAGAAGTTTGGGTTATATACAAGCTGGTCAGAGAAAGCTTCTTGGGAAGATGAGCAGAATAAAGTGGGGGGGGGTGGGGGGGAGAAGGGGAGGAAAAGTGACCATCGGGGGAAAGAAAAGTCCAGGCAAATGCAGGGAGAATACACACAGCCCATGGGAAGAACAGGAAGCAGCCGCAGGTGTTGGAGCAAGGTGTGACCAGGGACTTGATCGTTGAGGGTCTTCAGGTCTCTCTTCTAATTGTGAAGCAAATTTATTCTCATCGTGAAGGGAAATCATCAGAGGGTTTTGCAAAGGACACATGATTTGATTTACACCTTCAAAGTGGGGCAAGGTCTGCTGTATGGAGAATGCAAGGAGCTAGTGTTGGGTACAGAGAAATTGTTTTTGAGACTATTGGCAACAGTCCAGGTAAAGAGAGAGGTCTTGCTCTAAGGCACTGGTGGGAGGAAATCTTGAGAAGTGTTAGGATTCTGGGTCTCTTTTAAAGGCAAAGGGGACAGAACTGATTGATGTTGTGTTGAAGAGAAAGGAAAGACCCAGGAATGAGCCCAACATGGCAAGAGGGGCAGATGAGGGCCAAGCAACTGTGTGAATGGTCATGCCAGTTATTGAGAAGAGGGACACTTAAGGAGGAGCAGTCCTGAAGGACAAAACAAACAAAGTACTTTTGGGGGGATATTAATTTTGAAAAGCTCATAGGACATTGATGAGAGATGTCATGTAGGCAATCTAGCAGATGATTCCAAAGTTCAGAAAACAGATTTGGGTTGAGATATATATATTTTTTAAATTTTAAAGTTTATTTATTTATTTTCAGAGACAGTGTGTGTGAGCACGAGAGAGAGTGCGAGTGGGGGAGGGGCAGAGGGAGACAGAGAATCCCAAGCAGGCTCTGTGCTGTCAGCGAAGGTGAGAATGTATCCGTGGATCATGGAACCTCAAGAGAGTAAGGAGGAAAGTGAGGATACGGGGGAGGAGGCACGATGGGCTATGAAAAGACGTCGGCGACAAAGACACAAAACTATAGAATAGAACAAGAGCCTTTGGAGAGTAATATCAGACATGGCAAAGGAGATCACAGACATTGTTTCCTAAGGTGTCTTCAAAAGAAGTTCCCTTCGTAATACTGTACTAGCAAAGAGCAACAAGGAGGCAAAGGAATGGACAAGATAATTTTTCTTTCCCTGTTTGATCTAATGAGTTCAAGACGCTACAAGAATGATAGATGCAACAGAAAAACAGTCTTCTCAAATGGAAGATCAAAAGAGTGGAACTTGGGGAGAGTCACCTGGTTAGGGATAAACAACTTCTAAAACATAGAGTATCTGCCCCATTTTTTTTTTATTACAGACCACAGAAGTATTCTAATATTCTCACTTGTGAACCAGATAGTTCCCAAGGAGAAATCATTGAACTATCAATTTGCCTTTTTTGAAAGCCCCAACTTTTAATGTTTGATATAAACATTTTTCCTCCTTCATAAAGATCAGTTCATTTGGGTCCTAACTCAACTTAATTGGCTCTGGAGAAGTGAGGCTTTCCTACTGAATTTCTAAGCTTAGGTTTATACATTTGAATTTCATTTTTCTCATTTGGTAGATTTATTTTGGAAAGTACCAACAGATGTGCCTAAAATCTTAGTGTGATTTTTTTTTTAAGGTGTGATGGAAAGAATGTAATAATTTGAGATATTTGGCATTCCTGACAATCTTCCTATATCCAACATTTCATGTCCCAAATTGGGCAACTGTATGGAAAATGAAGACATTTACATTTCTGTCCCTTGGTTCTATTTAGCTTATTATGAGGGGGAGAAGCAAAAATGTGCTTGAATGTTCCTTTACTGGAAGTTGGTGTTAGTTGGAAAAGAAGATGCGGGGGTTTGAGTGATCTGGGGGTTGATCAAGGAAAAAGATAAGACTCCTGAGGTGGCGATGACAGACAGAAGTTTTATTGGGTGACTGACAGATTTGCATGGTGGGGGGGGGGGTGGTTCCTCACAGCAGGAGTCTGTCCATAGACTATGGCTACTCAGAAGGGGAGGAGAAGGCAGACAGGGAATAGAAGAAGGGCTTAGGTAAGGTCACTCAGTAGCATGGCCATGAGCCCCTGGGTCAGAGATCTCCAAAGGGCTGAAGCAGATTGGGGCATTATGGCCAGTCCACACGGGGTAAAATTTCGTGGGTTAAGCAAAGCAGGCGGTTCTAAAGGGTAAAAATCTG
Source organism: Neofelis nebulosa (assembly GCF_028018385.1). Classification (NCBI taxonomy): domain Eukaryota; kingdom Metazoa; phylum Chordata; class Mammalia; order Carnivora; family Felidae; genus Neofelis; species Neofelis nebulosa. The sequence goes on from NC_080789.1 coordinate 126,053,417, forward strand.
CTTGTTTGGGCTATGTCACATGCATGAGAAGGGGAGAGGACAGAGAGATGAGGACAGAGGATCTAAAGCGGGCTCTGTGCTGAGAGCAGACAGCCCCATGCGGGGTTCAAACTCATGAATGGTGAGATCATGACCTGAGCCGAGGTCAGACACTTAACCAACTCAGCCACCCAGGTGCCCCTAAAACAAATGGATATGTGGGATGCCGGGGGGGCTTAGTTGGAAGCGTCCAGCTCCTGATTTCGGCTCAGGTCATGCTCTCACAGTTGAGAGATCAAGCCCCTCATTGGGCTCCATGCTGAACATGGGGCCTGCTTGGGATTTTCTCTCTCTCTCTCTCTCTCTCTCTCTCAGTCTCTCCTTCTGCCCCTACTTATCCCCTCTTCAAAAAACAAACAATTGGATATGTAAAAAATTTGGATTTGGTACTAGCTGGCTTTTGAGCTAACAGATTTCAGCCCTCTGTGAAGACGTGTATAACCTATGGTTCAATACACAGAGGCCACCTTTGCTTCATTTATGTAACAGAGGAGGCAAGGATAATATTGTAAAAAGGCATTTTTTTTAAAGAAAGAGAGGAAACTGCATTCAAAAGTGGCTCAGTCGGTTAAAGCACCTAACTCTTAATTTTCGTTCAGGTCATGATCTCACAGTTCATTGGATCGAGCCCTGCATCAAGCTCTGTGCTGACAGCACAGAGCCTGCTTGGGATTCTCTCTCCCTCTCTCTCTGCTGCTTCCCCACTCCCTCTCCCTCTCTCTCTCAAAATGAATAGACATTAAAAAAAAAAACAAAACACAGAGAAATTAGACCCTATTGGTTCCTCCTTTAAAAATTCTGATGTTCCCTAAGGTTATAGTAACTCTAATGATAGTTTAACATTTATGGAGTGCTTACTATGTGCTAAGCACTTTATATTTTTTAATTTCCCCATCAATCCTTTAAGCTAGTATTTTTGAACCCATTTATCACACGGGAAAACTGAGCACAGAGCGGTTACCTAACCGGCTTGAGCTGCATAGCTAGGGGATGTGAAACGGGGCTTCAGTTCTAGGAGGTCTGAAGGGGGGGGGTCGGTATTTCACCAGTAGAGCATCCAGCCTTTCCACTAAGGCTGTTTTCCCTCAGGGATTTGGGGAGGCACTGCAGTTTTTGACCTAGAGCTGCTCTCTGCACTCCTGGAATGGGAAGAGCCAACGGAGGGTCCCTTCTGAACATCTCCTCCCCGGCACCTACCCCATGATGCCCGCGGGCTGCTTCCCAGCTCCTGATTAATATGAGAAGGATGTATAGTTGAAAGCAAGGTCAGAATAAAAATAAATGAAAGTTCTTGCTGTATAAAGCAAAGTAGGAACACTTCCAACCCCATACCTTCACCTCCCCAGGACCTTCTCTCTCTCTTCAATTAAAATTCTCTGGTCTGCTTTAGAACGCACCCCGCTGGCGAGGATAATGCCCAGAAGCAGCTGACTCTCACTTCTTGGTGGAGGAGAGGTAATCACGTGGCTAACCCAAAGGGTGAAACGCATCCTGCATTGTTTTGGCAAAACTAAAAGTGAACACAGGCGAGGACACTGCAGCTCCTCCCTTGGTCACCTGGACACATACAATGGGCACACGGGGGAGGGGGGCAATTTTACATACCACGTGCTTATGTTCGCACCCCATGGCCGCGGGAACAAGTTACCACAAACTCAGTGGCTAAAAACAACACAGATGTATTATCTTACAGTTCTGGAGGTCAAAGGTTCCCAAATGAGTTTCACAGGGTAAAAAAAAAAGATGACGAAATCACATCTGCAAAGGCCCTTTCGCCATGTCAGGTAATACATTTACAGGTCCTGGGGATTAGGACGGAGTCCTCCTCTATGGGGGGAACAGCCAGCCCCCATGTCTGTGTGTGCAGGGTAGGACCATTCCTTCTCCAAGGGTGCTTCACTATGGAACCCTGACAAGCCTCAAGTCCTCCTACATAAGGCTGACAAAAGAATCTGGAACACTGTTCAGAAATTTGAATTTCCCAACTGAAACCCAAACTTCCAGGCAAAATTTCCACGGTGCACTTAACGGGCGTCTCTGCTGTGGGCAAGACTCAGGGTTATGTTTCACCTGATACACACTGGCAATTTTTTTTAAACGAGACATTACACTGCACATTAGAAAAAGTCGTACCCCACAGGGACCTCCGTCTCCACAGGCATAGGGGGGTTTGGGAAATGGTTTAATAGTTCTACTTTTAGGTTTTAAATGGGTTTTGTTCAAAGGTTACATTCTGATGTCAGAAATTCACTGCAGAATTCAGTGATCTTATTCTACATGGATCTCAGCAAAGAAACCAGACATCTGTGGTTCCAAACAGACTCTTCTGTGATGGGGTTTTGATGATGTCATGGTCTTGTGGCCAAGGTCATTGCAGCAGATAGCAAGGACACTGTATTAGGGAGAAGTCAGTCAGCTCCTGCTAATGGAGTGCTTTTCAAGAGCCAATGACAAGAGCCAATGCTTCCTTCTACTTTGTGTTCACCCTAGAAATGCAGGGTCAATGACCAGTGGCTCAGTTTGACAAATGAGGAAATGGGGTCCCCAGGGCGAGATGACACCCTGATGGGTGTCCAAGGACGCATGCTGGTGAGTGCCAGAGCAGGGATTCCAGCTCAAAGTCCTCAGATCCCCAAACGCCTGAACTTTATTAATTAATTAATTTATTATTATTTTTTTAATGCTTATTTTTGAGAGAGAGAGAAAGAGCAACTGAGCGTGAGCAGGGGAGGGGTCGGGAGGGTGACACAAAACATGGGGCAGGCTCCAGGCTCTAAGCTGTTAGCACAGAGCCCGACGCGGGGCTCGAAACCACAAATCGAGAGATCATGACCTGAGCCGAAGTCGGACGCTTAACGGCCTGAGCCACCCAGGCACCCCCAAATGTCTGCGCTTGAAACTTCGCCAGCCCGTCTTGGGTGGTGGCCTCTTCACCCTTCTGCCTGTTCCCACACTGTCCAGCATGTTCCCAGGAGGGGGGCTGAGCGGCCCCACTCCTAAACACAAAACTTCCACCTAGCCGTGCAAAAGTCTTCTGAATCACCATGTTTTTTAACTTCAATAAATGTCTTAGCAGGAACTTTCTGCTTACTTTTTGGTCATATTTAATACAACGGTAAGTCAAGATTGCTGTTGAAATTGAGGGACTTTATCTTGGGGGTCCTGGGAGTTCTAAAATAGTTTTGTTTCATATCTACCAGAACGTTTGGTGAATTTCTTCCAATTTTACTGAAAATATAACAATACTGCTACGTTAGGAAGTGAAAAATAATAGCTTTTATCTCCATGTATGAATTTGAATCTTCTTCTGCATGTTTTGTTTAAAAATTTAGCTAGTTTTACTTAATTGCATTTATGATACAGATACTTCTGAATTCGATTTCTTCACTGCTGCGGCCTTACCAATTCATAGAAACAATGCGGTATTTCAATTCTTCATTAATGTACTTGCTTCAAATATTTTCCCGGCTCACTTTTTCATTTTATTTGTTTCGTTGTTGTTACACAGTTTAATACTTTAAAATAACAATACATTGTTCTTTGTGAGTTTCCTATCGCATCAAAACCAAAACTTTTTTTATTTTCTCATTGTCCTGATTAATCAACACTCTTTTAGTCTAATCATGATTTATTTTTATCTATTTTTTTTAATGTTTATTTATTTTTGAGAGAGAGACAGAGTGCAAGTAAGGGAGGGGCAGAGAGGGAGACACAGAATCCGAAACGGGCTCCAGGCTCCGAGCTGTTAGCACAAAGCTTGGATGCGGGGCTCGAACTCACGGACCGCGAGATCATGACCTGAGTTGAAGTCAGACGCTTAACCGACTGAGCCACCCAGGCATCCCTATTTATTTTTTTAAAGTTTATTTTATTTATTTAAAAAAATTTTTTAATGTTTATTTATTTTTGAGAGACAGAGACAGAGCATAAGCGAGGGAAGAGCAGAGAGAGAGGGAGACACAGAATACAAAGCAGGCTCCAGCCTTTGCGCTGTCAGCACAGAGCTCAACACCCAGGCTCAAACTCATGAACCAGGAGATCATGACCTGAGCCGAAGTCAGATGCTTAACTGACTGAGCCACCCAGGTGCCCCTATTTATTTTATTTTTGAGCAAGAAAGCATGAGTGGGGGAGGGGCAGAGAGAGAGAGAGAGAGAGAGAGAGAAAGAGACAGCATCCCAAGCAGGCTCCACACTGTCAGCACAGAGCCTGATGCGGGGTTCGAACCCACCAACCCCGATCATGACCTGTGCCAAAGTCAGACATTTAACCAACCGAGTCACCCAAGCGCCCCTCTAATCATGATTTATTTTACATTAAACTCTTTACCCCAGGACATGTTCTATTTAACTCCTTAATTTGTTTTGATGGTAAGGTGTGGCTCTAATTTTTTTTAAGTAGCTAACTACTTATCCCGATACAATTTTTATATTGTTTGTTACATATTTATGGTTTTATTGTGTTTTTGTTTATATATGTTGCATACATTGAAGGCAGTTAGAAGTTTTCTTGAATATCCTATTGGTCTATTATTTTTTTAATGCATCCCTCATTTTTCTCGATTGTTGCTTGAATGTACCATAATAACCAAAAAGACTAACCTGCTTGTTTACCACTTTTCTCTTTCAAAATAGTATATCACACAGAAGCTCATTTTAGCAATACGTACTATTTGTATAAACACTTCAAAGGTCGTTTCTTGGACTTGCAGTAAAATATACACATAGGACTTTAAATTCAGTAAAAGTTGTTAGAAATAAAAACAATCAAGACGTCACCTAAATTGCTCAGGTTAACTGCAAAATCTGGTTAGCTACAGGAATGTCCCAGGCAGAATGTAGGATACATTCCCCTTTGTGTTTTAGCAAGAGAAAAGGATCCATATTGCCAAATACTTATAACATTCCTCTCGTTCCTGTGCTGCGTTATGTTGCAAAACCCAGTACTTATAACATTCCTCTCGTTCCTGTGCTGCGTTATGTTGCAAACCCCGTACTGCCTGTCCAGCCTTAGGAAGCTCCACTGCTCTGATCACAGGGGCTTATGCACCCACAGTGCAGCAGGGAGGCAAACGTTGCCTAGTAATTAAAGGATAAAACAAATCAGACAGCATAAATGAGTCATTTCCTACTCCACTACCTTTACATTCTATTCTGCTAAAACATTTGAATGTTTTTTTTTAAAAAAAACGTTTATTTATTTTGAGAGAGAGAGAGAGAGAGAGAGAGAGAGAGAGAGAGAGAGAGAGAGAGAGAGAGAGAGACGGAGCCTGAGCAGGGGAGGGGCAGAGAGCGAGGGAGACACAGAATCTGAAACGGGCTCCAGGCTCTGAGCTGTCAGCGCTGAGCCCGACGTGGGCCTTGATTTCACGAATCAATAATTGGACGCTCTACCAATTGAGCTACCCAGGCTCCCCTTTTCTTCATTTCAAAGAATACGTCTTGTGTCTCACTGAGTTTCTCCTCTTCCCCTGCTAAGTATCGGTTATTCTTACGTTGGCTCTTCTTTTGTCTGCCTTCTATAACCTACTAGTTCTTCTCGAATTGTTTTAATATTAGTCCTTGTCATCTGCAGTCACTATGATTACCCTGAGCCTCTCCTCTGTGTCAATAATTCAGTTATCTATGGTTTATAATCTTTTCCTTGCTGCTTCTGATTGATATGGTAGTTTGGAAGTGATACTGTTTTGATCCTCTATTTCCTCAGAATTGTTATCTCCTTTAAAAAAAATGTTTATTTATTTTAAGAGAGAGAGGGAGAGAGGGAGAGAGAGGGAGCAGGGGAGGGGCAGAGAGAAAGGGAGAGAGAATCCCAAGCAGGCTCCACACTGTCAGAGCAGAGCCCAACGTGGGGCTCAATTCCATGAAACACAAGATGACGACTTGAGCCAAAATCAAGAGTTGGATGCTTAACCAACTGAGCCACATAGGCGCCCCTCTTTTTTTTTTTTATTCTATTGAGGGTTTTTTTTTTGTTTTCCATGAGTGTTACTTTATTAAATCCATGTTCCTATGAATCATACCACGTAGGAAGCAATTATGAGACATTTCTTCCTATACCTTGGTGTTTCTTTGGGTGTGGGTTTTTTTTTTTTCTTTTGCACTGTATGCTTTTTAAAGTGTGTTTTTTTTTTTTTAAGTTTATTTATTCATTCGGGGGTAGGGCAGAGAGAGACAGAATCCCAAACAGGATCTATGCTGCAGCACAGAGCCTGACACGGGGCTCAAACTCACAAACTATGAGATCCTGGCCTGAGCCAAAATCAAGAGTCAGTCGCTTAACCGACTGAGCCACCCAGGCGCCCCTGAAGCGGTTTTTCCTGTAGCATTTTGTTTGGTCTTTTGTTTCTGGTTTTGGTTCCTGCTTGGGCACACCTAGGCCGTTCTGCCCCCTCATTTTACTTGTTATATGGGGAGTAAATTCTTTCCATGATTTCCCAGATCGGATTGTTTCCACCTCTGAGTTACAGTTCGAGGGCTACAATTCTCATATTCTGTCCATTCTTACGAAATGAGATGATGGAGGGACCCTTTTCTTTTTGAAAACTGCTCCCATTCATTACGTATGTTTGAAGTTTTCATTTTTTTCACGGAAGTGTTGGTCCTACCGTTTACTTTCTGCTTCACCGATTTTTACTAGTTCCCGTGACTCCTTACTTTTAGAAGGAAAATGAAAGGTACGTGTAGGAACTCTCCACTCTCATTCGCTCTTCAGAATTGAACTGTAGGACATGCCATAATCTTCTGTTTCCTTAGATGGCAGCTTTTGAAAGGGATTCCTTTAGACAACGCCCCTTTCCCTCCTTGGTTGCCGTTGATGAAAATTTGTTTGTTTGCCTTTCTAATGAACACTCGCTTATTTCTCCCGGCATTCGTTAGGGATGTGATCTTCCGTGATGCAGTTTTAATTCACCATCTTAGTCCCCATTAGAGTCTACTCATGTTCCTTACACACAGGGTAGAAAAGAGCTTCGTGCGTTCTAGGGCAAGCCACGTGTAGCAACCAACACCTCCGTGTCAGTGACACTGATCGGCCACTCTTGCCTTAATGCAGACATTCCCTTTCTTCCTCAAAGCCTTATGTTCATCCATCCTGGAGAGGGGGCCTCCATAGAAGATGCTTATCTTCTAGGATAAATACATTACACGCATCTCTCTTTAAGTTTATCCTTATCAATTTCTTTTTTTTTTTTTTTAATTTTTTTTTCAACGTTTTTTATTTATTTTTGGGACAGAGAGAGACAAAGCATGAACGGGGGAGGGGCAGAGAGAGAGGGAGACACAGAATCGGAAACAGGCTCCAGGCTCCGAGCCATCAGCCCAGAGCCTGACGCGGGGCTCGAACTCACGGACCGCGAGATCGTGACCTGGCTGAAGTCGGACGCTTAACCGACTGCGCCACCCAGGCGCCCCTATCCTTATCAATTTCGAGTACATTATCATTTTTACCTTTATTTTCCCTTGCCTCATTTTTACGTCTGTTGTTATGTAATTTTCGATTCCTGTTTTCCATATACCTTTTTCCAGGTCGCTTATATTTAATGGAACAAAGTAGAGAATACGTTAAAAAAGTAAGCATGTTCTGTTATTACTCTAAATGTAGTCTCTTCAATGCATTTTTAAAACTCCATTACAGCAGCGTCTTATATATTTTTCTTATATCTCCTTTTGTTGAAATATTTTTTTTTAATTTTTTTGTTTATTTTTGAGAGAGAGAGACAGACAAAACGAGTGGGGGAGGGGCAAAGAGAGGGAGAGAGAGAATCCCAAGCAGGCGCCACACTGTCAGCATGGAGCCCGATGTGGGGCTCGAACTCACACACCATGAGATCATGACCTGAGCCAAAACCAAGAGTCGGATGCTTAACCAACTGAACCACCCCGGTGCCCCTGCTGAAATATTTTTATTCTAAATGCCTTTTACTTGATGTGTTTGATTTTTTTTTTTTTTAGTTTTACATGACATGATCATCCATTTCTTTCCATTATTCATTTTTATTTATAATTCATGTCATAATTCATTATCATTTCGCAGGATGCAAAATTAAAATTACAGAAATCTGTTGTGTACCTATATACTAGTAGTGAAATAGCAGAAGCAGAAATTAAGGAAACAATCCTATTTACAATTGCATCGCAAGAATAAAATACTTACAAATAAATTTAACCAAGGAGGTGAAAGACCTGTACCCTGAAAACTATAAAACATTGATAAAAGAAATTCAATACAACATATGGAAGTGCATACCATGCTCATGGATTGGAAGAATTAATATCATTGAAATGCCCATACTACCCAAAGAAATTACAGACTCAATGCAATCCCTATCAAAATACCAATAGTATTTTTCACAGAACCAGAAGAAATAATCCTAAAATTTGTATAGAACTGCAAAAGACCCTGACTAGCCAAAGGAATTTGACAAAGAAGAATAAAGCCGGAGGTATCACAGCCCCGGTTTTTAAGATACACTGCTACAAAGCTATAGTCAAAAGAGTATGGTACTGGCACAAAAACAGACACAAATATCAACTGACATTGGCTGTAGCCGTGTTTTTCTCGATGTGTCTCCTCAGGCAAAGGAAACAAAAGCAAAATAAACAACTGAAACTACCCCCCAAATAAAGAACTTTTTTGCACAGTGAAAAAAACCATCGACAAACAAAAAGGCAACCTACTAATGGGAAAAAGATGTTTGCCCATAATATATCTGATAAGAAGTTAATAACCATAATATATAAAGAACCCATACAAGTCAACACCAACAAATCCACAAATAATCCAATTTAAAAATAGACAGAGGAATGAATAGACATTTTCCAAAGAAGACATGTAGATGGCCAAGAGACGCTAGAAAAGATGCTCAACATCGCTCACCATCAGGGAAATGCGAGTCAAAAGCACAATGAGATATTACCTCGCACCTGTCAGAACTGATAGCATCAAAAGGACAAGAAATAACAAGTGTTGGAGAGGATGTGATGAAAAAGAAACCCTCATGCACTGTTGGTGGGAATGTAAATTGGCACAACCACTGTGGAAAACAATATGGAGATTGCCCCGCAAATTAAAAACAGATATCCCATATGATCCAGTAATTACACTCCTAGGTTTTCATAAAAAACAAACAAAAACTAATTTGAAAAGATATATGCTATGTCTACTGCAGAATTTATTTATAATACCAAAATACAGAAGCAACCTAAGTGTCCACTGATAAAAATGTGTGTACAGACACACACACGATCGAATATTACTCAGCTGTATAAAAAAGGATGAGATCTTTCCATTTGCAACAAGAGTGGACCTAGAGGGTATTATGCTAAGTGAAATAAGTCAGCCAGAGAAACTCAAACGCCATGTAATGTCACTTCTATGTGGAATCTAACAAAACAAACAATAACAAAAAGCAGAAACAGACCCATAAATACAGAGAACAAATTGGTGATTGCCAGAGGGGAGGCACGGTAAAAGGATGGGCAAAATGGGTGAAGGGGAGTGGGAGGTACAGGGATAGAAGGTACAGCACAGGGGAGACAGTCGATGGTACTGTGGTGACACATGGTACTACTCTTGTGGGGAGCACAGCACAACGTACAGACTTGTTGAATCACTAGTTGTACACCTGAAACTAATGTAGCAGTGTGTATCAACTATATGTAAATAATAATAATAATAATAATAATGATGATGATGATGATAAAGGAATTGGTGATAGACTGGCTACTGGGTCCGAGGGAGAGGGAGAAAAGACTGAAAATGACCTAGGTCTGGGGGGGGGGGGTGCTGGGGGGAAGTTGGCGAGACCACAAGCTCAGTTTGGGACGTACTGAGTATGAGGTGTCTTTGAGAAGACCAAGAGGAGATGTCAAGAAAGCAGCTGGATTCGTTCCCCAGATAAAAGATTGATCGTGAATTACCTGGTTACTCCCTCCACTATCTCGTTATCTCACTGCGGGCAAATTACCAAAATGCAGAGCAGTGCGGCACTCCTTCTGAGTGGACATCAACTCTATGCAAAGACTTTAATCACATTTTTGGTTAAGTTTTATAAACGCATGCAAAGATGCTTAGTTGTTTGAGTCACAGCAAATCTTTTGCAACATGTTTTTCTGGACTGTAGACTAACATTGTCCAAGAGAACGTCCAAGTGGAACCAAGCAAAATGTCAAGCAGGATATGTTTTTAGCTATTTGTCTAATGTCAATAGAATACTCACAGTTTTTGCTTTGTTAGGTCAGACCATGACCTGTTCCTAACACTCCGGTCATCCAGTATTTTTATGAAGACAATATTTAACCTCTCACGCCTAAGATTTTCACATATTTTTTTAAAACGTGAGGCTATTCAAAGGTCATGTGAAGTTGTTGCAGCTGATAAAGCAGCAGTCTACATAAGACTCCAAAGGAATCCACCAAGGCTAAGACAATGTGCATGTGCACGGACGTAAGACTTAGGGCTCAGGTCCCACCAGTCCTTCTTTGAGACCAAGAAAAGCATTTAAGTGCTTTACATAAGATTTGGGGGTAGGGGTGGGGCGGGAGCTGGAGGGTCTAGAAACAACAACAAAAAAACCCTGGAACAATTAAGACCCGAGATTAACTGGTATTTAGAACAACTTCCTACTTTTAAAATAGACTTGATTTTTAAAAACTCAGTATCATTGTAGTCAGTGGCCAATTAAACTTCACAAAGGAGCCTTCTTTTGTTCCACTGTTTAAAGCAAAGTTCTGTTTCGGTCTTTGCGGCCACTAGGTGGCAAACTTTGCTAAAGAATACTGCCATCGTCGACCAGCTTTTCATGAGATTTGAATCTCAGGAACAAGTTTTGGGCTACAGCTGCCACCGAATGTTAAGATATTTGCTCAGAGTTCACAATGCTTCTTTAGTTAAAAAAAGAAACTCACAATTGCGCAATCGGAGACTTTAGAGACAACCTAACTGGGCCCTTTTTCATTGTAACTCTGAGGTCAAAAAATAATTGAAAGGTTTTCTGTTGCATTAGTTAATGGCGGAGATGGGGCTCAAACTCAGGCCTCTGGCATCTTCCTTTAGTACTTTTCCACCCTGTTTTTAAAATTAGGGCACTGTAACAGTTACTATCATCTAAATGAAGCCATTCTGGCAACTATGAAGTCATTCTCAGGGTAGATGGCGAGGAAATTTTGAATCACTACAATCCCGTACCCTTGGCAGCCAATTCACTCATGCATGCTACACTAAGTGAAGCCACTTAGAAATGCAAAAAGATTTAAAATAGTCCGTTAAGAAAGTACAGCCAAATAGTTTCTTATGTTGAGGTCAGATTTGTTATTGTTGTTGTTCACATTATGGAGACAACGTACTAGTCAGAAGGTTTGGGAATATCATTAATTAGATAGTGGGAAAAATGAAAAGACCGGACCGGGTTTGTGATAAGAAAATATGAATTGAAAATGTGAACCAAGGTAGACCAAAACTCTGGCTTTCCACACTGCAGAATAAGAACACATGCGTGGGGGCAATCTTGGAATACAATATCAAACGTTTTGGTTTTGTTAAGTAAGGACCAGACTAGAATTTCTGGAAGAGTTTCGTAAAATGATGCCAAGAATCTGAAAAACAAAACAGACTTTAATCATGGTTTGGATTCGAGCACACTATATGCCAATCAGAGAGTCGTGTCTGGATGGAGACGGGGAGCTATATAAAACCAAACGCCAAGTGCAATGAGGAGAGAGATTTCAGAAACAGTCGCCGTATTTCCAGTCCTGAAGTCGGTCTACATCTGGCTCAACCTTCCATCTGGGAGAACTCCACAGGGCAAGACAACGTCAGGTCCGAACTAGGATATGCTCTAAGCTACAGGGAATAGAGCACATGAGGCTTCAAAGTGCCTTTTAACAATCAATCAGCCACGAAAGCCTCAGTGAATAAAGTCCAGACTCCTTGGCATAGCATAAACGCCCTGTCTGGGCTGATTCCTGCCTATCTTTCCGTCATCATTCTTTGTCATAACCCTACTCTTCTCTTGGTACACCGGGGGACACCAGTGTGCTCTAGGACCCTGATATCCCAGGGTCCCAGTGGGCCTCCCCCTTCTGGATGGCTCTTGTTTTTCTTCTGCCCCCCCCCCCTTCCTGTCTGTGCTTAGCCGCTTGCAGAACGACTCCTCCTCAAGGCTACAGGGAAGAATCTGTTCCGTGCCATTCTCTTAGCTTCTGGTGTGGCAAGAAGTCCTCGGCATTCCTTGGCTTTGTGGAGGCCTCAACCCAGTTTCTGCCTCCATCTGCGCATGGCCATCTGTGTGCGTCTGTGCTTCAGTTCTCCCTTCTTATAAGGGCATCAGTGAGGTTGGATTAGGGCCCACCCTACTTGAGTATGACCTCATCGTAATTTGATTGCATCTGCAAAGATGCTGTTTCTGAATAACGTTACATGCACAGGTACTGGGGGGTTAGGACTTCAGCGTATCCTTCTGGGCACACAGTTCAACCTACACAGCACCTTGCCCCCATTCTGACTCCCCATCTCTCTCCCCAGCAGTGTGTGGCTCCCTCTTCATCCTTAGCCTTCATCTGTACGTCCACAACCGCGCTGACCACATCGGAGACAAGGACTCTGCCTGCATGCTCCAGCCTGCCAGATCCCCAGGTCAGCGGGGCCTTCTTTCCTTCCCATTTTCCATTGTCGTGTTTACCGTGCTTGGCACTCTGCCTGGTGCGTAGTATTCTGGGCCCGTGAATGAGCATGATTCTCTGCAGTTTCTCTCTGGACCATATCCAGCTCCCCGGCATTTTCCCCGTAGATAAGCTACAATGTCAGACTTAGACAACCTCCCAGGGGAGACTCTGGCTAACGGGAGGCTCGGGCTGCAATGTTCTGGATAAGAAAGGGGGAGGGGAGGGCCATAAATCCCTGGGTCCCTGAAGACAGGATTTCCAAGGGTGTCGATGGCTTTAGAGAATAGCAGGGAATGGTGGAGCATGGGTAGGCTGTGAATTGAACCTGCCATTTTGGGGGTACTTGCTTTTTTTATATATAACACAAATACATGTCTCCTAACAGAGTGTGTTTTTCTGCAACAGCTTGACCCAAAACTAGTACATTTCATTCTGTTTTGGCCTTTAAGCTTCAGCCAAAGGTGGCCCCTTGCTCTTCGGGAGATATAATGAGATGGCTCTGGAAACAGTGATATGACGGAGGATTGTCCAGGGAGGGAAACGGGAAGTGCTAATGCATCTGCAGAGCCCCCTTCACCTTCTCTGTACCTCACAGGCCAATGAGATGAAACCCCATAACTTGAGTTCACACTTTCTCCCCCCTATTTTGGAGATCTCAGTGGTGCTTCGGCAACCAGGCTAGTAACCAGGCCCGGATGGCATAGTACAGGATCAGAGTCTTGAGATCAGGCTGTGGCCAGCCTCGGACCTCGGGATCAGAAACCCTGGCTGACCATCAGCTAATCAACCCAAAGCTCATCGCCCCTCTTGCTGACAGAATCTATCACAGCAAGACAACCTGAGGTCTGGGGCAGGACCGAGCAGGGCCACGTGCTGCAGTGGACTTGTCTTCAGCTGGTGGCAGGTCCAGAGAAGCAGCCCCCTCACCTGAATGAGTGTCTGATCTCAACCACTTTGTATTACGTCCTTCTAGTTCAGTCAAACAGTTCCCTCCTTTCTGGAAAAAGAGGCTACATTAAAAAAAAAATTTTTTAATGTTTATTTTTGCGCGCACGAGAGAGAGAGAGAGAGAGGGAGGGAGGGAGAGAGAGAGGGGGGCAGAGAGAGAGACACACACACAGAATCCTAATCAGGCTCCAGGCTATGAGCTGTCAGCACAGAGCCTGACGTGGGGCTCGAACTCACAAACCCTGAGGTCATGACTTGAGCTGAAGTTGGACACTTAACTGACTGAGCCACCCAGGCGCCCCCAAGGAGGCTACATTTTTTTAAAGTGTTTTATTTATTTATTTATTTACTTACTTAGGGGTGGGGGAGGGGCAGAGAAAGAGAGGGAGAGAATCTCAAGTAGGCTCCACGCTGTCAGCACAGAGCTGGACGCAGGGCTCGAACTCCCAAACCGAACCACGAGATCATGACCTGGGCCAAAATCACGAGCTGGACGCTTAACCGACTGAGCCACCCGCGTGCCCCTCCTGTTAACCAGTTTTAAAGGTACAGTTTTGTGGCAGCAAGCACATTCACTTTGTTGGGTGGACCACCATCCATCTCCAGAATGTTTTCATCAACCCTCCCTGAAACTCTGTACCCAGCGAACGCCAGCTCCCTCCTCTACTCTCTTTCTAGCCCCCGGCCATCTACCATTCTATTTTCTTTCTCTTTGAGTTTGGTGGCTATAGGTACCTCATGTAAGTATGCGTCCTTCTGTACTGACTGATTTCACTTAGCATGATGTTCTCTCAAGTTTCATCCATGTTGCAGCAGGTGTCAGAACGTCTTTCCTTTTAAGGCTGAGTGACAGGCCACCGTCCAGCATGACTACGTTTTGTTTGCACACTCGCCCACTGATGGCCACTGGGTTGCTTTCACGCTCTGGTTACGGAGACTACCGCCACGGTCAACATGGCTGTGCAAATCTCTCTTCCAGTCCCTGCTTTCATTCTTTTGTGTGCATACTCTTGGATCCTACCATGATTCTGTGTCTAAGTTTTTGAGGACCCTCCATACTGTTTTCCACAGGGGCTGTGCCATTTTACAATCTCACCAAGGCTGCACTATTTCTTCTCATTTGAAGACAGACTGAAGAGAAAAAGTGACCCCGACACCCCCGTTCGGTGCAAAGCACATTAGAAAACGAGACTCCAGCCTTGTCCCCCGACAACCTCAGGCCAGGGTGGGAGAACACACATCTCTCTTAGACAACATGTCTCAGTCTTTTTTTTTTCAATTTTTTTAAGTTTATTTTTTCAATTTATTTTGATGGAGTACACAGAAAGCATGAGTGGGGGAGGGGCAGAGAGACAGGGAAACTGATAATCGCAAGCAGGCTCCCCACCGTTAGCACAGAACCCAATGCGGGGCTCGAACTCATGAAACCGTGAGATCGTGACCTGAGCCAAAACCAAGCGTTCAGAGGACACTTAACCGACTTGAGCCACGCAGGTGCCCCACCACGTCTGTCCTGAACTGGCCTCTGAGGCCAGGATCTAACTTTGCAGCCTATCTTCCACAGCCACGTATGGCCTGCCTCGGGTCCTTGAGGTGTCCTAAAGCCAGCAAACAGGAAGTACTGTGCTCTCCTTTCGGAATGCGTCTTATGTTCACGTCGGCAGGGGCCTCCCAAGCTCTGATCAGGAACATATTTGTTTTGGGTGGATTTGGGGGATTCCAGCCAGTCTGCTCCTGGTCAGCGGGCACTCGGTGACACAGTCCCTCTCGACAGGACACGGACGCTGGCTGATTCCCCTAAGCTCGGCCAGCAACAAGGCACTTGCCTGCTATTTTCTGACACTGGGGTGGGCAAGGGGAGGGGACATGATTTGTTTTTTTTAACCAAAGTTACTACTAAAATGAATTCTCAATAAGGTTTGCTATAATACAGGGGGCCCATGTATTCAGGACCTCCTTTTATTTCCAAGCCCCGGAAGAATCTAGGGTAGCCCTTCTTTCACAAATAGTGGGAGCTCCATAAAGACGAGAAAGACCATACGCACAGCATAGTACTCAACAGTTAGCACTCAACCGTTAGCGCTCAACAATGGCTTGGCTCCTTTAACAATGACACCGAGAGAGCTGACTTTCCTTCCTTAGAGTCACAGTTTTGGCACAGCCTGAGATCCAACCCCAATCCTCAACTCCCAGGGCACTGCCTTTTTTCTTTCTTTTTTGGGACATCATCCTTTTTTTAACCTAACGACAAGAAACCTAGCTAGTCACGGTAATAGAAACAAACAGATGTTTCCATCAGAGAGTAGCTCCCAAGGCTCGAGGGCTTACAAGTTTTTAAAGCAACACACATACAATCACCAGGTCACTAAACGCATAAAAGGGGCAACAGTGCTAATCAATTGGGAGACGGCTCAAATCCTCCATCCTCCAACGTAAACTGCATTATGGGAAGGTGGCGGTGTGACTTCAGCATTCTCTGCAACGACGGTCATTTCTGGAACATCAAGGTCCAGGCTAGTATGATGCCCGGGCATAGCTGCTAGACGAGACTCTTGCCAATTTCATGTCAAAAGCACGTGCGAGGAACCTATCTTTGTGTTTTCCCAAGCCCTGCAAACTATTTAAGATACTGGGAAACTTAGGCGTACGCTTTTAATGAGTACACAAAAGAATCTTTTTTTTTTTTTTTAAGTTTCCAAAAATTGCAAAAGCTACACAGAGGGCAGTGCAAACAGACAAAGCTGACAAGACTCGGCCTTGTCATGTGATGACACCAGCTCCCTGTGAGACCAACAACTACAGTAAGAGTTTGGAGAATTTGGACCCCCAAACGGGATACTGGTGGAGATTGACAGATAATTCAATAAACTATCTTCATTAAAACCAACACTGTGCACCATGAATGTAAGATTCCAACTATTCTCATCCTGTATTTTTCCTATTACATTCAAGAGACTGCCCAGTGCACCTGCCCAGTACAGTGGCTCGGGACATGGTGCTGTGGAGTCAGGACTGGGGTCAGATCTGGGCTGAGTAACTGTGGGGCGTGTTACTCAAGCTCCTTCTGTTCCTAAGCTTCTATAAAATGAGAATGGGGACAATATAATCGGCTGCATGGATTCGTCATCAGAATCAAGTGAGTGATCACATATAAAGTGCCATGGGCAGTATTAGTGATAACGTTCTATCCTCCCTGGAGGCAAACTCTTCTTTCTAGCCTTTTATTATTAAATCCAAAAGAAAATAAAATCATCAAATATGTATTGTCGTTATCTTCAAAAGCAAGCTTGAAATGTTTTGTATAAATACCTTTGTGGTCGTTTTTATGTGCTTGGGGAAGGAAAATAAAATAAAACCAGCAGAGGAAAACTTCCAAAATAAGGCATTAGAATATTTTATATGGGGGGGTTGGTCTATTCCAAATATGTATTTATGCAGATATTATCACTATCATTGCTAAGACTTTTACAAAAGAAAAGAAATATGTCTTGTTTACAAGGAGGTTCAGGCTAGGGACGTGTGGGGGGCTGTACTCCTAGTTTAACTCCTACTTTAAAAGACACAGAAAGTAAAAATTAAAAATTGAACTACCCTATGGCTCAGCAATCACACTACTATAGGTATTTATCCAAAGGATACAAAAATGCTGATTCGAAGGGGTACATGCACCCCAATGTTTGTAGCAGCGCTATCAACAATAGCCAAATTATGGAAAGAACCCAACTGTCCATCGGCTGATGAACAGGTAAAGAAGATGTCGTGTGTCTATATATGTGGGTATGTATGTGTGTGTACACAAACGTACCACACACACACACACACACACACACACACACACACACACACAATGGAATACTACTTGGCAATCAAAAACCATGAAATCTTGCCATTTGCAACAACATGGATGGAACTAGACGGTCTTATGCTAAGCAAAATAAGTCAGTCAGAGAAAGACAAATACCATATGATTTCATTCATGTGGAACTTAAGAACCAAAACAGATGAACACAGGGGAAGGGAAGGAAAAATAAGATAAAAACAGAGAGGGAGGCAAAGCATAGACTCTTAAATACAGAGGACAAACTGAGGTATGCTGGAGGGGAGGGGAGGGGTGGGATAGGCTAAATGGGGGGGATGGGCATTAAGGAGGGCACTTGCTGGGATGAGCACTGGGTGTTATATGTAAGCGATGAATCACTAAATTCTGCTCCTGAAATCATTATCACACTATATGCTAACTAATTTGGACTTAAGTTAAAAGAGAGAGAGAGAGAGAGAGAGAGAGAGAGAGAGAGAAAGTAATCAGAACTCTGAGAGAGTACAGAAAAATAGAAGTACCTGATTTGGAAAGGTACATCTTTACCATCCTTAACCTCTGAGTCACACAGATGAAGAATATAAAGTTTCTATTTTAAAGGTACAGTTATTTAGAGGTACGGTTATTTAAAGGTACAGTTAACTAACTGTACCATCAAGTTTTTGTGAAGTGCCACAAAAGGCACCAGTGAAGGTGCAATGGTATCGATAAGACACAGACTACAGTCTATGACACGTGCCCTGAAAGAGACAGCAGTGCCGTTGAGAGAATTCAAATACACAGGGGACACACAAAACACAGCGGCTGTGTTACGGCATACGCCAGGAGTCATGCATTATCATGGCAGTCAAATACCTAATTTGGGGGGCAGTATTTTTTTAGTTTGCTTTTCGACCACTCCCAGCCAGGGCTCCCTCCATATATGCTGTTAGAATACACAAATAATGAAGTTCTGAGCATGCTACCCTTCTCCCTATGGCCCCCCTCACTGACCCAAGCTGCATACTATACATCCTGCCATCGGGTAATTTCATTGGTTTTTCTTGAAGAACCTACAGTTCATTTTAATCCCTTCTCATACAGAACTGTTGACTCAAAGTTACAAAAGCATAATGTAATTTGCCCCAACCCTGGCTCTCCTTTCCATGGTTCAATTCTACTTCACCCGGGCTTTAATAATTTCTTATGTTAATTAAGGAAATAAAAGGTGTATGTATGTTATTTGAAGAGGTTTGACCAAACCATCTTCAAGTTTCCTTCTAAATGTTGAGGATTCTTTAAGAATGGCATATTTTGCTTCAGACATCATTTCATAGGTTTTTCCAAGACAACACTGGGTTTTTTTCCCCCATCTGCATTCTATCATACCATGATTTACTACTACATGTCTTTAAAATGTTGTTTTAAATCACTACTTAATTTCCTTTGTATATTTTAAAAATTTTGAGTATAGCTGACACACAATGTTACATAAGTTTCAGGTGACAAATGTTTTGAAATCTCAAGAAACCAGCATAAGAAACTATATACCATACACTAATGCTGTTGGGTTTCTTCAACAGTTCCTATCATACCATAATGGGTAAGTTTTTCCGCATATTATGTCCATTTGTTTGTTGAATAATCATGTGAAAAAAGACTGGACCAACAGAGGAGTTGACAAAGGAGGACGGTCCCTCCACAAAATGGAGCTCACTCTTGCTTTTATTCTCTACTGTTTGAGGAAATTTACACTAGAGCAGAAATATACATTGTTGATTTGGAGATGGTTTTTACTGTTCTATCGTTTTTATCCTAACCATTGGGGACACTGTGTCCCTCTTCTGCCTTCCTTCTAATCAAAAATTAACCCTTGTGAACCTACTGTATAAAATGTGATACCAGTCATTTCCTCTGTTAGGTAGTGCAATGAATATTCCTGGAACATAGTCAGGAAGATGTGAGGCTGAATTATAGAGGAAGCAATCACAAGATTCTCTTTTCTTTTTCTTTTTTTCTTTTTTGTTTCGTTTTTGTTGTCGTGGTTGTTTTGTTTGTTTTTGCTTTGAATGTGGGTTTCCAGTTTCAATACTGAAGGAGCTACAAGCCATAATTCAATTTTCTAAATGGGAAGACAAAAGCTGTATCTAATTTTATTTTAGCAAGCCTCAACTCAAATTTATTCAACTACATAAAAAAGAAAGAACTCAATTCCAAACATTCTTTTAAAAAGTGAACGGGGGTGCCCAGGGGCTCAGTAGGTTGAGCGGCCGACTTCGGCTCAGGTCATGATCTCGCAGTCCTGAGTTTGAGCTCTGTGTCGGGCTCTGTACTGACAGCTCAGAGCCTGGAGCCTGCTTGGGATTCTGTGTCTTCTTCTCTCTCTGCCCCTCCCCCACTCTTCTCTCTCTCTCTCTCTCTCTCTCTCTCTCTCTCTCTCACACACACACACACACACACACACACACACACACAAAATAAATATTAAAATACTAAAAAAATAAAAATAAAAAGTGAACAAAGTGAGGGTTAATGGGGGTGAGGGGGGCAGGGAAAGTGGGAGATGGGCACTGAGGAGGGCACTTGTTGGAATGAGCACTGGGTGTTGTACATACGTGATGAATCAGGGAATCTACTTCCTAAGCCAAGAGCGCTCTGTATACACACTGTATGTCAGTTAACTTGACAATAAATTATTTAAACAAAAAAAAGTGCTCTAACACTGTAGTTTCGCCTGTAGTCAGCGCCACATGTAAGTTGTTGAGATCTGTTGCTACGAATTAGAAACCTTCTACCTCTTTGGATGTAGCAAGGGGATTTCTACCCAAGAAATCCCTTTAAAGAAAAACACTCGTTTTGTTAATATGTTAATATTTAATATATTTTTCATGATGCCAAATATTTTAAGTATCATCATCATAAAAGTATAAATACATTCCTCACATGATTTGGTATCTTACCCAATAAAACCAAAAAAAAAAAAAAATGCCTGAAAGTACATTTTCTATTTGCTTTGTACAGTGCTACTTTCAACTCTTTAACTCCGTGAACTTTAAAATCCCACATTAAATTTGGCTGGGTACATATCTGTGGTCTTCTAAGACTAATTTTAGATCTCTGCTATTTTCCCAAGCAGAAATACAACTGAAGTTTTGAACTTGTGCCTCAACCCCTGAATATGGGAATAATCATTCTTGTTTTCTAAGAATAAACAAATAAAAACACGTAACTGAAATCGTGGATCTGCTCTTCAGATTGGCAATGTACTGGTCTTTTCTTCATGAACATGCCAATATTACCCATACAAATGAGACTAGTAATACTAATTCCGTGTTCTAAATACACGAACGTTATTCACAGGACTCCATAAGAAACACAACTGAGATATTTTATCTTCAATGGGCATAGTCTCTGTAAAAATGCCTGAAAACAATGTATTATTTTTTAAACCAGTCCTCGAATAATTAATCCTTTGGATTATGATGATTTAATTTGTACACAAAATGATACTTCGTGAAACAGACTGTCCTTCTCACTTGAAAGAATATAAAAAATGGTGACTGTTGCTTTTTCTCTTTCCATAAGATACACTGAAGATCCCACTTGATCGCGCTCACTCTTCTGATAAACACATCAATCATAATTGATGCTGTTAAGTGTTGAACTGAAAGAATATGAGTAGCCCATGTGTGGGCTTTCCTGCTCTATCAGTCCACCCTCCCAACCGGGCCGTTATTCTCCTACACCTCTTTGATTCTATAACCTCTGGTATAGAAGCTTCCAGGGTTTCAGCCACCAGGCTACACTTAGTGCTACCTTTCTGCCCAGCCAGGACTCCCCACTCCTCAACCTTCCATTCCTTATCATACCTCTGGGAGTGTGTTCCTCTTCTCCCTCTCGGTAAGGAAAGTCTTGCCTCCTACCTCCCTTTGGCTTTGGATAAGTTCTGACTTACTCACCAAGACCCATCTCCAATGGCATCACCTCCATGAAGACTTAATGACCCCATTATGTAATTGAACATAAAACTCTTACTCTAATTTCAGGAAATGCGTTATCGTGATAGTCTTTTCAGAAGGAAGGCGTCCTTTTCAGCAGCTAATGTGGGCTGCTAATGCCATCCTTAGAAGCTACCAGAGAAGAAACAGTTTCATGTAAGTGGCCATCCTCCTTGTTTCAAAATCGCAGCTTGCTAAGTAACCCTTTCTTCCTTCCCTCTCTTTTCTTCCTATTGCCAGGCTGAACAGTAGCAGCATGTGAAAGAAATCCAGTAACATGCGAGCTACCCAGAATCATAAAACTTGGAGTTAAAAAACAGGGCTGTCCTGACACTACTGAGGCCCTGTTCTGCATGGGTTCTGCACGCGTTAGTTAGGATCTACCCTGGCCTACCGCATTCATATGTTTCTGGGTGAGATTTAAATGAGATGATGGCTATAAAAAATTCTTTTAAACTGTAAAGCCCACAAGAATGTAAGACACAGTCACCTGATCAATGTTCATCAAGGTACAGTAATTCATTAATGATCATTTGATGACATAGTCATAAATCTTAAGAAGTGCTAGCAGAAGCTTGAAGCAAAGGACACAGTAAATTGGGTTTTAAACCCCTTCTCTACCACTCACTAGCCATGTACCCTAGCATCAGAGAAAATTAAGGAGTGGGAAGGAGAGAACCGGTCTACAGGGGGGAACTACCACACTGTCAGAATCATTTGAGAAAAGATCTCAGATCTCGTGGTAACTCTTACAAAGTTGTCAAAGTAGGTCCAATTCCTGCTGAAGGGGCCAGCGGCAGTGAACAAAACTATAAAAGCATCCCTGACCATCATTGCCAGCCTGCTCCCCCACTAAGAAAATGTTTTGCGTATTTGAATATTATTTGAATGAGGATCAGAGGACAGCATGCCTATAGTGTCCACAAACCCATATTCAGTCCTGACTCTGGTCATACTTCTCAGAACCCTGGTTTCCTGTTCTGGGAAATGAGGGATAGAATATTTATTGTGAAAGACTCCTATAGTTTTGAGATGACACATAAAATGTTTGCAATGAGTAGAGACTTATTACAGTGGAGGTGCCGTTAAGCTACTTAGCCATGTTTCTACTTTGTTCACTGTCACCCTGCCAGGGAATTTATAATTTCCAGTATTCAAAGGTCCCATTGACTCCTCCCAATATGGGAAATACAATGGATCACATTTTTTAGACGTTTATTATAGAAAGCCAGAAAACTGAGGAATGAGTAGTAGTCACGTATAAGGAAGGAAATGAAAAGCCTGTGAAGTAATCCAGTACCCCCGGTCTTGAGCAAAAAGAAGCCTAGATGATAGGACAATGACCTTAGAAAAGATGAGAGAAACGTGCAAACATTTTTGGTGCCCACACTAAGCTAATCTGGAAAAAGGCGGTGAAAGGTTGGGGTGCAACAAACATTTGGGTCCAGATGCAGATGGTCAAGTTTAGGCCTTTTGACAGGTTTCTGCTCCTGTAATCAGGGATGTGGCTTGACTTCAATTGGCTCTACAGACCACGGAAGCCTGTTACAGGGTAAATACCTTGGAAGAGTGAGCCAACTGCACAGTCAGCGTCAAGAAACACTTGGTTGGTCATGGTTGTGGGACATATGCCTCCTGCCTCCAGGCATCACCTCCAACTCTATTCGCGTCCGGGTCTGTCCAGCCCGAGCTCTTTAGCTTGATCTAACTTGGGCCAACTGCCTCCTTCTCATTAAACTAAGATTAACACCTGCTCAGTCCCCTCACGGCGTAGAGAAAGAAACCCTCTGGAGAATGTAAAGCAGCTACAAGATGGGAGACTGCAAGGAGGCAATCTTCTCAAACGGAATGGAATTCCTTCCATTAGAAAGACAAGTCACTTTTCACATGTGGTCTCTTCTCCAGTGGTGTAAACCTCGTCACATGCAGAGCTGTGGGCCCAGAAAGGAATTCAAAATTTCTTTTGAAAGGAGAAATGGGTGGATGGAGGAGGAAAACGGGAAGCGGGCACAAAGAAAGTAGGTCTTTACCGTGCTTAGGGCCAAGAGGATGGAGTCCAAAAGTTTAGCTGTGTTAAAAGTAAAAGATACACGAATATTTGCTCCAGGCTCCGGGAGCCAATCATACACAAAGAGACAAAATACAACTGTAGCTTTGATCAGCACCAGTGAAGGGAAGGAAAGCACTGCAAAGGAGAAATATTTTTATTTACTTTATATCTTGCGATAATTTATTTTGTTACTAATCTCTAGGTCCGTCTAAAAGTAGTACTCACCAAATGAAACCTCACTGTTTCCAGCCATTAAAATAGCCCCATTGTTCTCAGGGCAAATAAATAAACAAATATAAATTCTTAAAAATTTAAAAATAGCCCCCCCCCTTTTTTAAGATGTAATGATACGCTACTGGAAAGTGTTGACAGTGTTTATTATCTGCTTTCTACATATTTCACTGGTCAGAAGAGTTCTCATTTTCTAAAAAGGTCCAAAGTTCCTCTTTTATTAGAGGAAAAAAAAATACCAAGACAAAATGTAAAAGAAAATATTTATGTACTACAGTTCTGTCTCTAAAACTGAAGGCAAGAATATTTCTTAATATGATTATAGCTTTATTTTTAAGAAGACCAAATAGAAATAAAAGCGCTCATAGTGGTTGTGTCTAGTGAAGAAATAAAACCTTTTTGGGTGTCTTTGAAGATTTCATTAGTGACTGTGTAATAGTTTATAAAGAAAAAAAAAACTTTTTAAAATAAAGCTCCTTAATGTAAAAAAAATAAAATAAAAACGGAAATATAGGAGCATTTCTGCTTTATGTGATATTTCTCTATAAGTATTAAAGAGTAGCATATTTTTATTATGATTCCTCTTAAAATCTTGTAAAATATTAAAATCAGTTATTACTGAACAAGAATGTATTAAGAGTATAATATTTTGTTTTTTCAAAGAAATTAATAGATTACATGAAATTTCATTTATTCATTCACAAACATTGGCTGGATACTTGTTGCTGGCTCGCTTTTTAAATGATATAATATTCTTTTCTTTTAATTTTTAACGTTTTATTTATATGAGAGAGAGAGAGAGAGAGACAGTGTACAAGTGGGGGAGGGGCAGAGAGAGGGAGAGACAGAATCCAAAGCAGCCTCCAGGCTCTGAGCTGTCAGCATGGAGCCCGACGTGGGGCTCAAACTCACGAACTGTGAGATCATGACCTGAGCTGAAGTTGGCCACTGAACTAAGCCACCCAGGCGCCCCTTAAATGATATAATATTCTACAGTGCTGTCTAGTTGTGATGATTTCTATCAATAATCAGTATTCAGTATTACATAAGTAAAAGGTCAGGGTATGCGATTTCAAACCACAGTTCCTTTTGAAGAGCAGATATGCAAAGATTGAGCAAACAGTACCAAATTCAAAGAATTCTTTCTGAAGCAAAATTAGTAATTCTCAGAATCTTATGTAAATGCCGTCATTTGTCTATGTGCCGTGCGCATAACATATGTATGCGATCGACAGCAAAACATCAAACATTCTCACGTTGGTCCCACAGGATTTATGGGTCATCTATGTAACACAGAGAACAATAAAAAAATAAGTTAACAGCGGAATGAAAGCATAATGTTGAGACAGGTTTCACACAATTTATCAATGTGCTTTTGAAGTTTAATACTATTTTTTCATTTCACTCATGAATCTTTCAGCATGTATCTCTGAAATACTGGTATTGTTTTAAAATAAGCTGAAGGTGCCTGGGTGGCTCAGTTGGTTGAGCTTCCGTCCGACTCTTGATTTCGGCTCAGGTCATGATCTCGTGGTTCATGGGATTGAGCCCCAAGTTGGGCTCTGTGCTGACAGCTCAGAGCTTGCTTGGGATTTTCTCTCTCTCCCACTCTTTCTGCCCCTCCCCAGCTCGTGCATGTGTGCACACGTGCGTTCTCTCTTTCTCTCTCAAAATAAGAAATTTTTTAAATGTTTTATTATTTATTTTTGAGAGAGAGAGAGAGAGAGAGAGAGAGAGAGAAGAGAGAAAGAGACAGAGAGAGAGAGAGAGAGAGAGAGAGAGAGAGAGAGAATGTGAATGGGGGAGGGGCAGAGAGAGGGAGACACAGAATCCAAAGCAGGCTCCAGGCTCCGCGGTGTCAGCACAGAGCCCAACACGGAGCTGGAACCGACAGACTGTGAGGTCATGACCTGAGCTGAAGTCAGATGCTTAACCTACTGAGCCACCCAAGCACCCCAAAATAAGTACTCTTTTTAAAAAAGGAACCTAATAAACATTATTGCAAACTAATACATTAACAGTAATTCTGTAATAGAAAAATATCCAGTCTGTTAACAATTCCCCTATTGTCTCTGAGCATTTGTTGTGGGTTTTTTTTTTTTTTTTGTCTTTTTGTTTTGTTTTGTTTTACCTTTTGCTTAAACCACAATCTAAATAAGGATGATGCACTGCAGCTGGTTGCTGGCTCTCAAATTTCATTAATCGGCAGGAGCCCCACCATTGTTCTCTTGCAATTGAGAATGGAAAGAGAAAGGATCTCTGTCCATTGTTCCCCTTGCAATTTGGTAGCGGAAGAAAACTGGCCATTTGTCTCATAGAGTTTTACACAGTCTGGATTTTGAATTCCTGTACTGTCACTGAATGTGTTCCAGTGTAGACTGCCAGTTATAGATCTAGAGGTTTGATCAGATTTCTATCAGTAGGTGCCAAGGACACTTTATGGGTGTATCATTACTCCCAGCAGGAGGAACATATGCCAGGTTCTTCCTTCCTTTAAGAAGTTAGCAGCTATGACATCATCACCTAAAGCCAATCAAGCATTAGGATCGCACAAAAGTGAAACTCTGTAATGTCTTGGTTCCTTCTTCACGTATTAGGTAGAATGCTTCTTTTTTAAAAATGTTTATTTATTTATTTATTTGTTTTGAGAGAGAGAGAGAGAGAGAGAAAGATGGGGAGAGAGAGAGAGAGAATCCCAAGCAGGCTCCATGCTGTCAACGCAGAGCCCGACGTGGGGCTCAATCTCGTGAAATGTGAGACCATGATCTGAACCAAAGTCAAGAGTCGGAAGCTTGACTGACTGAGCCACCCAGGCACCTCTAGCTGGAATACTTCTAAAAAGAGAAACTCTGCCCCAATGATAATTTAGTCCGTCCTACTTTTAAAAAGTAGTCACCACAGGGGCGCCTGGGTGGCGCAGTCGGTTAAGCGTCCGACTTCAGCCAGGTCACGATCTCGCGGTCCGTGAGTTCGAGCCCCGCGTCAGGCTCTGGGCTGATGGCTCGGAGCCTGGAGCCTGTTTCCGATTCTGTGTCTCCCTCTCTCTCTGCCCCTCCCCCGTTCATGCTCTGTC
Source organism: Neofelis nebulosa (assembly GCF_028018385.1). NCBI lineage: Eukaryota > Metazoa > Chordata > Mammalia > Carnivora > Felidae > Neofelis > Neofelis nebulosa. The sequence goes on from NC_080789.1 coordinate 126,080,214, forward strand.
TCTCTCTGTCCCAAAAATAAATTTAAAAATGTTGAAAAAAAAAAAAAAATTAAAAAAAAAAAAAAAAAAAAGTAGTCACCACAGTTTTTGATAAAGAGACGATATAAAATGATTCTGGATTGGCTTCAACCAATGGAAGGAAAACTGTACTGGGGAGAAAGAGATCTCGTCTTCAAATATGTTACTTCTCTTTAATGGATATATCAAGGTCTTTTAAAATGGACGTACAGTGCTCACAAGCAAATACTTTTCTCAAATTGAACCTTGCGAGATATCTAATGAATTCTGATGGAACCACGCAATAGTTCCAGGCATTAGCAGATGTGCATATGGCATGAGAAACAGCAAGTCTTTAATTTCCACATGGCTCCAGGACACAATCAATATTATTACCGCTTGGCCTTAGAATGGGTTTATACACTTGCCCTGGAATATAACCACGTATCAAGTTCTGAAAATTCTTGGACTTGAGCAAAAGGGCTAAGACCTTTGGGAAGTTGCCTGGCTTCCCCTCCCCTCCCCTCTCCTCCCTTCCCCTCCTGTTGTCTGTCTGTCTGTCTGTCTGTCTCTCTCTCTCTCTCTCAGCACAGCACCTCTCTCTCGCTAGAACAAAGCAGCCAGCCTAGCTCCAGGTTAATTTCTTTGCATCACAAGGGAGCCTGTATTTTCTTGTAAAATGGAAAATTTCAAACTTCATCCTTTAGAGTTCCTCTGGACTATCGAAATAGAGATGATGATATCCAATAAGTAGTTAATTAAGAAGAAGAGCTAAGATTGAAAGTAAACTTTGGCAGAGATAAGATGCATAAGAGAAGCTATTGAGCTTTAGGGAAATGTAAATGTGAAAAATGAACTTCCCCAAGTTTTTATATGCCAGAGGATGCCCCAACTGGCTACTTAATCTGTAAGTGACATATAGAGCCAGACAGAATTTCTAATACGTCTTCGTGCTAGGCCACTTGTCCTTGACAATTTGTTCCAGGGCTGTATGCATTAAGAAGGCAAGGCAAAGGATAAGGGAAAGCATTCTCTAGTAACTATATTTAAAGTTAACAATATCTAGTCCTCAGAGGCTGACCTTTCTGAGAAGGTCAGATGTCTTTGCCAATAGCACCTGGAAACTGAATTATCAGGTCACATGACTCCCCTATTTTTCACCACCAGCTCAAATCACATATGTCCCCACCCTCAGAGAACAATGAGTGCTGAGTCATTTCATATTTGAGGCAAAAAAAGGAACAGGTTATAACTAGCAAATGTCTGAAATTCACTTATCTTCTTGTAAGAACAGGAGTGGAAAAATACCATTCTGAAGTCTGGAGGAAGAAGTATTTTCAAGAAAAGATAAATTTGAGACACATGCACAGCTGACTGAATGGTTGTGCTGCCCATCAAAAAAGTCTCTCTGGCCATCTATTTTTCTCACCTATGGAATGGAAAAGTTACAACAGAGAATACTGGGGTGCCTGGGAGGCTCAGTTGGTTAAGCATCCAACTCCTGGTTTTGGCTCAGGTTATGATCCCGTAGTTTGTGGGTTCCAGCCCACTGACAGCATGAGGCCTGCTTGGGATTCTCTCTCCCTCTCTCTCTGCCCCTCTCCCATGGGTTCTTTCTCTCTCTTCCCCCCCCCCCCACCCTCTCGCAATAAATAAACTAAAAACAAAAAACCCACAATATCTAATGATCCTTGAGATCTAAAATTTAAAGAATCTGTACTTTTATCATTTCAAATTCATTAAACTGAGTTAGATTCAAGGGGGATTAATATAGTGGGAATGCAGAATCAGTTTGTCTATGTGAGTTAATCAATAGGTTTAATCAACTCAATAGGTTAATCAACTAAAACAAAGTTGAACTGATTAGTCAGAATGTCATATTATCATCCCATTAATGGCAAAAATAACTTCAGAGCTTAGTAAGACAGACTCCAACCATGGGTTTACATTTGTTATAGATTAGTCACACAGGAAATATTTCTATTTAAATGGTAATGCCACATTACACAAAAGTGGTCTGCAGGGCGGTTATCATCATAGCCCCAAGGGCAGCCCCAGGGAGAACTCAGTTCTCCCCCAAACCTTTAGAATGTCTTCCAAACGGTAATACCGGGATAAAATGGCACATCAATCATGATGTAGAATGATATCAAAGATACAAGGGGCTCTTCATAAAAGTGTGAGACTGCCACCAAAAAGCCAGAATACTCATAACTGTCTGCAGCAAGGAAAGACTATTAAAGGTGACTGAAGGGCAGGCCTTTCCTAGGCTGCACAGAGGATAACAAACCATGTTTTAACATATGTGCTGGCCTGGTTCCCTTTCTTACCTCCTGCCCTACACACCGTCTCCCTTCCTTCTCTCTGCCCTAGCTACACTGGTGTTCTTGGTGTTTCTGAACACACTAGACCTACTTCCTCCTGAGGCCTCTGCCGTCGTTTTTCCCTCTGTCTGGAATGTTCTCCTCCTACATACCCACGTGACCTATTTCTCACATCTAGTTTCGCTGAAATACTCTCGCAGTGAGGACTATCCTGACTCCCTAAGGTTAAAACATATACCCCCTTCTCCTTTAATCCATTTTCTTTTTCTTTTTTTTTTCTGTAACATTTATAAGCTTCTGCCATATTAAACAATAGGCTTACTTACTAGGTTTATTGTGTATAGTTGTATTTGTCCCGTAAACCGTAAACCCAGGTGGGCAGGGGATTTTCCGGAGTGAATACAGGATAATAAGAAATATCTGTTCAATGACACATCCCACATGCCTGGCTCATAGCGCATACTAAGTAAATATTTATTCAATAAATGTATAAAGAAATGAACGAACATGAGGTTTCCATTTATAATCCAGGAAGGATGCCTGCGTTATCTCTAGGAAATTGATTAACTTGGCCCAAATAAATGGGCTGGTTAAAGAAATCATTTATAGTACCTCCATCCTGACCAGGTTATACATCTGTGTTGTCACTGGCTCATCACCTAAGAGCAATCTATAATCTGATGCATTTATTTATGTTTGCTTTTAAGCGACTTTTCATGAGATCTCTGTTTTGGAATGTGGAGAGGTTAAGGAATGGCTAAATTTCACCTAAGAGATATACAGGAAGTACTTTGTGCGAAAAAAGGGAAGGAACCAGCAGACGGTGTGCTTCCACTTTCTTCCCCCATTCCCAGAAAGATCAGCATTTGTGTTATTCAGTACCAGCTTTCAGTTGAAACGAAAAAAAGGAAAAAAAGGTCTATAACAATTAAATGCTCTTAAACCGAGGTAGAAACAGTCTAGCACTGAATTACTGACATCACTCACCAAGTCAGGAGCTAATGATGATGCACAAAGTTGTAATCCTAGGACACATCTACTAGTAATGAAATGGCCATGCAGTTTTTGTTTTTGCTTAAACCTGAGGGGGTGGGGGTGCCTGGGTGGCTCAGTCGGTTGAGCATCGGACTTCCACTCAGGTCACGATCTCTCTCACGCGTGGGTTTGAGCCCCGCGTCGGGCTCTGTGCTGATGGCTCAGAGCCTGCAGCCTGCTTTGGATTCGGTGTCTCCCTCTCTCTCTGCCCCTCCCCTGCTCACGCTCTGTCTCTTTCTCTCACAACAAATAAACATGAAAAAAAAATTTTTTTAATTAAAAAAAAAAACTGAAGGGGTGAAGGGGCCTATGGGAAGGTCTGATACACTCTAAGGGAGAGTTTCATAGTCAAGAATTTCAGGGAAGACAAAAACTTGTTTTACATTAAAATGAGAATTCTAGAATGATAATGACTGGGAATTTCAAAGTTACACATGACCACAAGCCTGTTTGCAGCCCAGCAAGAAATGCATTGAGAAATGATTAGAAAAGAAACAATAAAAGCACCTACTTGCCACCAACATTAGACCCAAAAATAAAAACAAAAACCCAGAAATAAAAAGCACAAGCTTTTGTATCAACACGGCGTCCTCAGTGGGCAATGAAAGGTTAAGGATTTTTCTCCCTTCTCAAAGTCAATTCCTCTCTGCTGTGTGCACCAAGAAGTACAAATAAAATACATATTCATGAAACCCCAAGCATTACAAAAAGAGATAAAGAACAGCAAAAGTGAGAACACGTATAGACTTAGAAGATTTTGTGCGTTTTCCTTTTTATTTCTTAAGACCTCTCCAATCACACCTAATTCAAAGTGACCATTTTGGTCAAAATGCATTAGGAGAAAAGGCTAGGTTTGAGTTTGTGCCCTCTTTTTATTGAAAGAAGTTTTGTACTCAAAGTGTGTTGCAAATCCTCAGATTGGTCCCAGAAATGCCCTATTCCCATGGGGGGCCTCTGAGCTGAGTACTGTGTGGAGCTGGGCCAGAATGCAAGAAAATGTCTGGCCTTCCAGCCAGACCTGCCCAAGTGGTTACAAAAATCTGGAACGAACCAGGCCCCTGACTTAGATGAACGTGACGTGCTTCAAAGATGGTGAAAGTCAGGCCGTGGAAGGAGTAATCAAGTTTGCAGGCTACTTCTGAAATAAACACAGTTACTGAGCTCAGTCACTGCCATCTTGGGAAGGAACACTAGATGTCACTACTCCCATGAAATGCCATCATGGGAAACAGCAAGCAAAGTGAGGGAACACAAAATATGCCTTTGACTCCAATTGCCATAATTTTGGCACTGTAAGCTTTGCATTTCGCGGCCAATAAAGCCCCAAGATTTTTCACCGACTTTTTTTTCTTTAAAACTCAAGTCATGTAAGTAATAAGTATTACTTTGTGATCACAGTAAGTATTAGCCTACTATCGTGGTCTGGGCAAATTACCCTGGAGTGGATGACCCAGCGGATACTGAATCAGCACCCAGAGGCACAGCCATGACAGCTGGTGCAGTAATGGCACAATTCCTTACTCGTTCATGAAGAGTCACTGCTCCAAGCCTTCAAAAGCTCTCATCACATCACCGTCCCAAACCTCCCCAGGATCCGACAATGAGAGGGGTTGCAAGCAAGGTTATGGTGGGTGATCTCCCCGATAGGCGGCTGCTGTCCTGTGAAATATGTTTCCATCATCCCTGTGTAGAGTAAAATGGATGTGGAAGTGGAGGTTCTCTGTGTGTAATCCAGAAACGCTTGTTTTCAAGTCAGTTCCAGGATGCTCTGCAATTTGTTAAATAACAAATTTGATATAAAGGCAGGGAACTCAAAGAGACGTGGGTACCTTTCAGAAGAAGGCTGAGCTGGTCCACAGAAATAACCCAAAGATAGGGACGCCTGGGTGGCTCAGTTGGTTGAGCATCCCAGTCTTGATTTCAGCTCAGGTCATGATCTCCCAGTTCATGGGACAGAGCCTCGCGACAGGCTGTGCGCTGACAGTGTGGAGCCTGCTTGGGATTCTCTTTATCCCCCTCTCTCTGTCCCTCCTCTGCACACACATTCTCTCCCTCTCAATCAGAATAAGTAAATATTAAAAAAGAAATAACCCAAAGATATAGTTGTGAAATAAAAGTTTAATTCTATAATTCAGAGTATAAATAAGAACACCAGTATCAACAATGGAAGCAAAAGTTTTTCCCATTTCTCTGACTTCCTGAGTGTGTGTGCGTAGCAGAAGTTGGGTCCAGTCCTGTTTGTCATTAATTTCGGTGGTTCACCCATTTTACAGTTTTTAAAGTTAAAAGATGTAGGCAGCCAAATATTCGTAAGGACATTTATACACACATACAATTTTATTTTGTTAATGAAAATAAAATGAACAACTTCTGATCTGAACGTGTCCCTCCACACTTGGAATAAAAAGGGGGGGAAGGTGAACTGCAATGTAAGTACAAATACATACCAGGAAAAATAAAAAGTACTAAGGATAGTTCATGAAACACATGTATTTTCAAGTTCAATGTGGAGTTTGGAAAATAATCACTTTTAATTAACCACAATTAACTAATCACCTTCTCATTAATTAATTCTTCCATGTGTTCCCAGGTTTCACACCTCCAACGGGAGAGAGATACGACATGAATAATGGATGAGCATAGGTTTTACTGCATTTGTGGGAATTATACTTTGATTAGTAAAATTAAGAGAATATTTCTTGTTCAGAAAGGAACATGTATGATAATCTGAGGACATTATCAGGAATTAATCTTTTATTTCAAAATATTTAATGGGCAGTCATGATGCATTTTTGGGCATAGGACTGGGAGGGATTTCTTATAAAAATATAATTTAAAAAAGAGCTTAGGACAAGAAAGACTGCCCGGAAATAATCATGCAAATTTCATGGCAAAGAATCTATATTCAGCTGCTAGATAAATCTAACACAAAATGTACCGTTTCATAAAAAATGAAATGATTAACTGCCAAGGTTGTTTGCATATGCAAACGAGTTAGAGTTGACCTATATGGTAACCATTCCACTAATGTAGGCTGAAAATCAAGAAATCTCATGTAATCCATTTTTTTCCCTCGGTATCAGAAGTCTTGGCTTTTTTTTTGTTTTGCCTGGGGCTGCAGAAACAGAATTTAGCTGCTACTTTCTTTTCCTATATAGACACAGGGGCCTCCCCCCAGGTGCCTGACAGGACATGTCTACCCTGTCACATGGGACAGAGGAGTCAGGGCTGGGAAAAGCATAACAGAGGACTTTATAACATTTTTTGTCTACAAGAGATGGAACTTCCTTTATAACACAAAACTTAAAAATTTGTTTTTTGGACGCTGAACTTCCAAAAACATCTCTGGATTATATTACATACAAAAGTAGGTGAATATTAGAAAAGAGTTTTGGAAACTTTTTTATCTTTACAGTTTTTCGCCACATGTAAATGATCAAAAGAGAAATCACTTTTTAGTGATTTAGTAAAATCTGATCCAGATCATATAACTGCAGTGGGAAAATAATGTCAATTCTGTGTACAGAATTTTTAAGTTTATTTTTTAAGTTTATTTTGAGAGACAGAGGGCAAGGGGGGAGGGGCAGAGAGAGGGAGACAAAATCCCAAGCAGGCTCTGTGCTGTCAGTGCAGAGCCAGAAGTAGGCCTCTAACTCACAAAGCAAACCGTGAGATCATGACCTGAGCTGAAATCAAGAGTCGGACGCTTAACCTACTTACTGAGCCACCCAAGAGCCCCATGGGTACAGAAATTTAAAGTCTGGGGAAATAAAATGGGAAAAGTCTGTAGTCAAAGGGTAATGCATAAGTTGGATCTGTACGATGATTTTTAATTTAATGAATAAAAATAAAAAATTAGAGAACTATATCAATAATAATACTAGTAGCTAGCACATATTGGTCAGTTGCTATGTAAACTAATAATTAGTATTTGACATGCATTATCTGGGGGCCATGTGAATTTAATTACTCCTACATGTGAATTCAGGGCCATGTGAATGTAATTACTCCTACAATCTGCATTTCATAGAAAACAAATTAATTCAAAGGTTAGGGAACTGATTGACGTCTTCAAGGTCATCCTCCTAATTCTTGACCACTGGCACTCTAATCTGACTCCAGACACGGTTCTCTTAGCCACGATACTGTATGTCTTTGCAAGTGGCCTAAAAGATATTTTTGGGTATGTATGAGCACAGTGCTGGAGATCAAAGAATAATTCCACCCCCCCATAGTCTATAGCAATTTCACTCACAAAGGGGCTCTGAAAATTTGATGTGTGTGTCACTAAAAACACATCAATAAAGGTGACCACATTTCTTCCAGTGGAGAATTTTGCTAAAGTACTTTTGTTTGTAGGATGACTTACATTATGGAATGAAGTGGCGAAATTATTCAAAAACTAGTATTTTTGAGCTCTCCAAAATTCAGTGGATACTTATTTCAAATATGATATTCAGGCATTATAAAATGAAACAGCGCCCAACTCTGAAAGAGCAAAGATAAGGCCACCTATTGGATTCTGAAAGCTGCTGGTCAGCTCTTTGGTGCCTGACTTACAGTTATGCAGAATTACATGCCGTATACTCACAAAAGCTGGAAGCATGAGAAATCACCTGCTCCATGTTCCTTGTTTAATAGATGGGGGAACCAAGGCCAAAGAAGTTTAGCACTCACTTTAAGGAACTAAGTCCCTGGGGCACCTAGATGGCTCAGTCGGTTAAGCAACTGACTTTGGCTCAGGTCATGATCTCACAGTCCATGAGTTCAAGCCTGGCATCGGCCACTGTGCTGGCAGCTCAGAGCCTGGAGCCTGCTTTGGATTCTGTGTCTCCCTCTCTCTCTGCCCCTCTCCCACTTATGCTCTGTCTCTCTCGCTCTCAAAAATAAATAAACAAAAAAAATTTTATAAAAAAAGGAGCTAAGTCCCTGCCACCCCATGGTAGCCACAAGCTACACCCCTTATGAGAAAAGCAGCCCCAGGAGTTCCCTCTGTCCCCAGGCTAACAAACCAGGAATGAGTTTTGACCATGTTGCTCCCACAAGTGACATTCTAGCTGCATGGAGTGATCATTTATAGAGGTAGGGTCTTCTATTCCCTTTTTTCCTCATGTGCTTTACCACAAAGTCCCAAAGTGGAAGAACACGAACTTGGACTCAAAGTCAAAAAAGTCTAACATTTCTGACTCCGACCATATATACTGTTTATATTATTGGCTAGTATGGGGGCTCTGGCTCTCTATCTGATTAAGAACCCAAATCTCTTTACTTCAATCCAGTGATTTAATTTCAAAAGGAGGAAGCACAATTTTATCTTGAGTTCTATTTTCAAAATCAAAACATATCAAACTTAAAATTGAAATCAGCACAGGTGCTTTGTATTTTGATAAAGCTGTCCTTGCCAATCTGTAGGGGAAAAAATACCATTTAATAAGTAGCCCTGGAACAATGTACTATCCAAACAGAAAAAATAAAATTAGATTACTACCTCATAGCATAAAAACAAATAAGCAAGAATTTTAAATATTTTGAAAGTAAACATAGAAGAATATTTTTATGCCCTTATTACTGGGGAAGGATTTCTTACAAGATAAGAAATGAGAAACATAAAGGAAAAATTGTTGAAGTGGACAACATCACAATTTAGAACATACATTCATCCAAAGAAAAATAAGTTACAGACTGGGTATAGATATTTATAATACTTGTAACTGACAAAGGGTTACTAAAAAGAATAGAAATACCTTATACAGCCCCATGTAAAAAGCTAACAGCACAATAGATACATAGCAAAAGATATAAAGGCAAGGTATAAAAGCAAGAGGATCAGATAGACAAAAATGTAAAAAAAAAAAAAAAAAAAAAGCCCAATATTTCCAAGTGTTGATAAGGATGTCGAGGAATGAGGACTCTTTTTTTTAAGTATTATTTTAGAGAGAGAGTGTGTGCACACAGGCAGGGCAGAGGGGCAGAGGGAGAGCAGGAAAGAATCTTAATTAGCCTCCTGGCTCAGTGCAGAGCCTGATGCAGGGCTCGATCCCACAACCCCACAGGGATCACGACCGGAGCTGAAATGAAGCATCAGATGCTCAACTGTCTGAACCACACCCAGGCACCCCAATCATTTGGAATAGAGAACTCTTACGTGTTGCCGGTTGGGATGTAGAAATGACACAGCTATTCTGGAGAGCAATTTGACAATATCTAATAAAGGTAAAAATATTCACGCTCGACAACTGAGGCATTCCATTCCAAGGTATACCTTAGGCAGAGCTTCTCAAACAGGCCACTGAGGCAAATGAGTTCCAGGTGTGGCTGAGGAATCACTACACTCAGCGTCGGGAGCAGGTGGAGGCCTGGTGGAGGCGTTGGGGCCAGTTGCTGCAGCTGGGAACGGCCTGCAAAAATATTATTTTCTACATCCACCACAACTCAGAAAGGATCATGAAAGCATTGCCCAGAAAAACTCCTGCACATTTGTAGCAGGGCTCATGCACCTGAGTATTCTCCTTGTAGGTCATTGCCGCCAAAAAAAAAAAAAAAAAAGAAAGAGAAAAAAAGGAAACTCCCTAAATATTCACTAACAGAAAAAGCAGTAAATGAATCGTGCCACATTCACACAATAGAATACTTTACTGTGTGAAAATGAGTGAACCATCCTACGTGTAACATTATGGATGAATTACAACCATATGTTTAGCAGACAAAAAGCGTTAGAAGCATACTCTAGTATTCTAACCTTCATAGGAAGCTAAAACACGTAAATACAACTTACATGAAAACCTACAAGGATACTCAGCACTCTACATTGCTTAAAGACATATTCATACATGATGAAAATATGAAAAATTCATAGGACTGATTTAAGAATTAAGGTGACGGTTTCTGCCAGCGGGAGAGAGGAGAGCTACACAGAGAGCAACAAATGTGTTGGCAATAAATACGAACCCCGTCAATATTTTATTATTCTTTATATCTTTTTGCAGGTCTTTCAGGTTGCATGTAAATTTTTAAAAAGAGAGCCCATCAAGTTATTTGCTAGTAAATGTTTATATAAAGAATGGAGACTTACGCATTTCAAAGACTAGAGTTTCAGAGATGATACCCACACTGAAGTAGAAAGTCAGGTGCGCGTCTCCCACTCCATTTCCAAACCAGCAGAGACCCCCTGCCCTCCGGCTCCCATCGTGGCTGCAGCCTTGTTTTCTATCTTCCTCTTTCTCTACTCTTCGTCTTCTCCCATCCTGTCTCTCGGCTTCAAACTGACTTACTACACACTTCTCCCAGTCTCTTGAAAACATCCACAACGGGGCGCCTGGATGGCTCAATCAGTTAAGTGTCCAAATCTTGATTTCAGCTAAGGTCGTGATCTCACAGTTCTTGAGTTTGAGCCCCGCGTCAGGCTCAGGGCTGACAGCGTGGAGCCTGCTTGGGATTCTTCTCTCCCTCTCTGCCCTCTCCTCTGCTAGGGCAGGCACACACTCTCCCTCTCAAAATAAATAAATAAATAAACATTTAAGAAGAACCATCCACAACAATAATAATAGCTCATATTTATGGAGGCCTCACTCCAAGCCAGGCCCCATTCTCGGTGCTTCAGACACTATCTCATCAAATCTTCACAAGCATGCTACAAAGCAGTGACTACAACGAGGTCTGTCCATAGAGGGGGAAAGAGGACCTTAGGAAGGCTGAGAGACTCATCCACGGACACAGATGGGAAACAGAGGATTCCTAGGGCACCTGGGTGGCTCAGTCGGTTGAGCATTTGACTTTGGCCCAGGTCATGGTCTCACAGCTCGTGAGTTCGAGTTCTGTGCTGACAGCTCAGAGCCTGGAGCCCGTTTTTGATTCTGTGTCTCTCTTTCTCTGCCCCTCCCCTGCTCACGCTTTCTCTTTCTCTCTCAAAAATAAATGAAAACATTAAAAAAAAAAGAAAGAAAACAGAGGACTCCTGATCCCAACCCACATACTAAGTCCAAACGCCATACTGCTATCAACTAACTCTGTTATTCCCCTTTCCATAATCCACATGCAAGTATCATAAATATTTTATATTTACCTTAAAAGCATTTAAGTTCGTCAATTAGGATGTTCCTCAATTAAGTTCCTCAATTAAGGTTGAGAGGAAAAATTTAAGTTTCTTTTGATCTATTCATGTTACACTGGACGCTAACAACAACTCTAGAAGGGGGAGTCCTTTATGATAATCAATTTTCAGACAAGGACACTGAGGTTTACAGAAGGTAAGTAAGTGTAACCCAGAGTTACAGTTGGTGAGCAGCACAACCAACACTCAAACCCAGATTTTCTCTAGAATCCACAAGACCAGGTCTCTTAACCACAGTGACGTTCCACTTATTGGCTCTACAGAGTCACCCCACCACAGCAACCCTTGCCAACTCTCAAGGTCTGTGGAAAAAAAACCATCCCCGTTTATCAAAGACGATTCTATAAGGAATGGTGCGGCATACATACGTGTGTGTCTGTATTTCTATTATGGAGCTGCATTATCCCTTTGACAGACTGGCTTAAAACTGACCATGGTCACCAACTTCGAATATATTTCAATACAGTCTAAAAGCCTGAGCACCTGCCAGGTGGGTCCCAACTGTGTCACACTCCCAAATGGAAACATGGCAATAGTAAGAACAGTTCACCTTTGAACTGAGGAAGAGAACATGCTCTCCTCCTGTAAACCTACAGGGGATCTGTTTTCATCAACTTAAGCAAAGCTTTTCTGAGAAATCAGCTTTAAGTACTTGATAGTATGAAGCAAGACATCCTTTTCTTTCTTTCTTTCTTTCTTTCTTTCTTTCTTTCTTTCTTTCTTTCTTTCTTTCTTTCTTTCTTTCTCCTTTCCCTTCCCTCCCCTCCCCTTCCCTTCCTTTCCTTTCTCCTTCCCTTCCTTTTTCTTTCTCTTTCTTTCTTTCTTTCTTTCTTTCCTTCCTTCCTTCCTTCTCTTTTTCTCTTTCTTTCTCCTTTCCCTCCCCTCCCCTCCCCTTCCTTTCCTTTCTCCTTCCCTTCCTTTCTTTTCTTTCTTTTCTTTTCTTTCTTTCTTTCTTTCTTTCTTTTTCTTTCTTTCTTTTTCTTTCTCCTTTCCCTCCCCTCCCCTTCCTTTCCTTTCTCCTTCCCTTCCCTTCCTTTCTTTTCTTTCTTTTTCTTTCTTTCTTTCTTTCTTTCTTTCTTTCTTTCTTTCTTTCTTTCTTTCTTTCTTTTCTTTCTTTCTTTCTCCTTTCCCTTCCCTCCCCTCCCCTTCCCTTCCTTTCCTTTCTCCTTCCCTTCCTTTTTCTTTCTCTTTCTTTCTTTCTTTCTTTCTTTCTTTCCTTCCTTCCTTCCTTCTCTTTTTCTTTCTCTTTCTTTCTCCTTTCCCTCCCCTCCCCTTCCTTTCCTTTCTCCTTCCCTTCCTTTCTTTTCTTTCTTTCTTTCTTTCTTTCTTTCTTTCTTTCTTTCTTTCTTTCTTTCCTTCTTCTTTCTTTCTTCTTTCTTTTCTTTCTTTCTTCTATCTTTCCCTTTCTTTTTCTCTTTCTTCTCCTTTCCCTTCCCTCCTCCCTTCCCTCCCTCACCTTTCCCCTTCCCTTCCTTTCCCCTTTCTTTTCTTTCTTACTTTCTTTTCTATTCTCTTCTTTTCTTATTTCTTTCCTTCCTTCCTCCTTCACTTCTTCTTCTTTTCTTTCATCTTTTCCTCCTCCTCCCCCTCCTTCCTTCTTCTTCCCTTCTTTTTCTTTTCTTTCTTTCATTCTTTTTTCTTTCTTTTCTTTCTTTTTTCTTTCTTTCTCTTTCTCCCTCCTTCCTCCTTTCTTTCTCTTCCTTCCTTTCTTTCTTTTTCTTCTTTATTTCTTTCTTTCTTCTTTCTTTTTCTTTCTTTCTTCTTTCTTTCTTTCTTTCTTTTCTTTCTTTCTTTCTTTCTTTCTTCTTCTCTTCTTCCTTTCTTTCTTCCTTCTTCTCTTCATATTTCTTTTCTTTCTTTCCTTCCTTCTTTCTCTTCTTTCATCTTTTCTTTCTTTCTCTTTCTTTCTTTCTTTTCTTTCTTTCTTCTTTCTTATCTTATTCTTCTTTCTTTCTTTCTTTCTTTCTTTCTTTCTTTCTTTCTTTCTTTCTTTCCATTTTAAAACCTAGATATTCACACAGAGCTTTCAAGGGGCATTGAGTGGCTCAGTCGGTTGAGTGTCTGTCCACCTCTTGATTTTGGCTCAGGTCATGATCCCAGGGTCACGGGACAGAGCCCTGGGTCCAGCCCCATGATGCGAGTGGAGCCTGCTTAAGATTCTCTCTCTCCCTCTGCCCCTCTCCCCCACTTGTGTGCTCTCTCTCTCTGTCTAAAAACTAAAAAAATAAGAAAGTAAAGAGTCTTCAATAGTTTATCAAAACTTCTCTTTGCATATCTGAAGTAAAATTTTTATCTTCACAAAGAATATGGGTTTAGACTATATTTGGTTTCTCCTGTTAAATGTGTCCAGAGTAACAGTCGGCACAAAAGCAGCTCAAGAAAATTAATAATTTTGAAACAATGAACTCCTAAGGTGAAACAAAAACTACATATCACGTTTCCCTTAAAACAAAGTTGTTGGCACTAATTACAACAATATAATGTTCAAACCATCAAATTTGGATATACTCTATATGAACTCAATAAAGCATATATAAGTAAAAAGACTGCAATATTCTTACAAATTTGCAGGTAGACCCTCTCACTGCTGGTACAATACAGATGAAAATTAGGTAACAACTTAAAAAGCCGCCCGGTTAATGAAAAGCATGATGGGAACATCTGGAAAAGCACATCCTCACTTGGGTTTCCTGCTGTAAAAGTCGAAAATAGGTTGACTTTGAGAGTTAAAAGAAGACCTTCCTTGAAAATTTAATAACCATTTGTAAGTTAGAGCAGAAAGCCCCTGGAGAAACACATCCATCTATCAAAGAAAATTCTTAGTGCTCCGTGAAGTTGATCTTGCCATTAAACTGTTTCTTGCCTCAGGCACATGATAAAAAAAAAAAAAAAAAGCCACATTTTTGTGCGTGTGATGAAAAGTCATTTTTGAGGCAGATCTTCCTCAAAGCACTAATAAGGCATACTATTTACATTATTTTTCACATGTACTCAAACCCATGACCCACAGCAGGGGAAGGAAGCAGTCGGTAAATAATGTGTAATGGCAGCTAATCTGGGAAAGATTATATTTGTTTTGCATTGATTAGATATGGTGTCTGTTTATTATTATTATTATTATTATTATTTGCTTTATTATTTTTTATTTAATTTTTTAATTTTTTAATTTTTTATTATTTTTTTCATGGTTTATTATTTTTTCTGTTGGGAAAAATCCAATTTATTTCTAGAAGTGTTTATGTTTTGACAAGACAGAATGGTCACTTCCTCTGCGATTATTATTATTTTTTAAAATATAATTTATTGTCAAACTGGCTAACATACAGTGTGTACCCTGTGCTCTTGGTTTTTGGGGTAGATTCCCGTGATTCATCACTTACATACAACACCCAGTGCTCATCCCAACAAGTGCCCTCCTCAATGCCCATCACCCATTTTCCCTCTCCCCCACTCTGCCATCCACCCTGAGTTCTCTGTATTTAAGAGTCTCATGGTGTGTCTCCCTCCCTATTTTTTCCCCTTCCCCTCCCCCCATGGTCTTCCGTTAAGTTTCTCAAGAACCACATATGAGTGAAAACATACGATACCTGTCCTTCTCTGACTGACTTACTCAGCATGAAACCTTCCAGTTCCAACCACGTTGCTGCAAATGGCATGATTCCCTTCTTTCGCGTTGCCAAGTAGTATTCCATTGTATATATAAACCACGGCCAACAGACACATGAAAAGATACTCAATGTCGCTCCTCATCAGGGAAATACAAATCAAAGCCACACTGAGGTACACCTCACACCGGTCAGAGTGGCTAACATGAACCAATCAGGAAACTATAGACGCTGGCGAGGATGTGGAGGAACGCGAACCTTCTTGCACTGTTGGTGGGAATGCAGACTGGTGCAGCTGCTCTGGAAAACACTGTGGACGTTCCTCAAAACACTAAAAACAGAACTACCCCATGACCCAGCAATACCACTGCTAGAAATATGTCCAAAGGATACAGGAGTGCTGATGCATAGGGGCACAGGCACCCCAATGTTTATAGCAGTGCTTTCAACAATAGCTAAATTATGGAAAGAGCCTAAATGTCCGTCAACGGATGAATGGATAAAGCTTTAGTTTCCCTTTAAAAAGGAGCATTCTCCAGCTGAGATTCAGTGATCTCCCCATCATCAAGCAAAACAGTGGCACACCACACGGAATCCCACACAGGAGAAGCTTGGTATCACCCTGTGTTATTATAAAGATGTCCCTTTACCAATTCCTTAGAATTCTGTGGGATTCATCTGTGCTCAGGGATTTTCTCTCTCAAGCATGGTATCTTCTGGTGCTTAGACCGTCTCTAAAATAAGTTTAAGAGTTGCCTTTCTGGGGGGCGGGGGCACCTGGGTGGCTCAGTAGGATAAACATCCGACTTTGGTTCAGGTCATGATCTCACGGTTCATGAGTTCAAGCCCCACGTCGGGCTCTGTGCTGACAGCTCAGAGCCTGGAACCTGCTGCAGATTCTGTGTCTCCCCCTTTCTCTGCCCCTCACCCACTCGAGCTCTATCTCTCTCTGTCTCAAAAAGAAATAAACATGAAAATTTTTTAAAAAATACAAAAGCTGCCTTTCCAGTATAGCTGAGTTGACTGTGGAAAAGGACTGCAGACCTTCTTCAGGCTGAGCATCAGCCTGACTGTTGACAACAATTTAACAGATGAGGTGATCAAGCCGTAAGGACTGAGGAAGAGCAGGAGACCCATTAAAAGAGAACTGCCATTAGCATAGCCTTCTGGAGTTCCTCACGGTGGTTAAGAAAAGGGCCGGTCAGCCCACGGACATGTTCACAAGCCTGGGTCTTAGTATTTGTGTTCAACTGTCACCTCACAGGCCTTCCGACTACAAGGATGCATCTAATATTTGTATCTTTTTAAAATTCACGTTTTAAAAAAATTTAGTCATTTATTTTGTGAGAGAGAGTGAGCAAGGGAAGGGCAGTGAGAGAGGGAGAGAGAAAGAGAATCCCAAACAGGCTCCACGCCGGTCAGCGCCGAGCCGGACGCAGGAACCGTGAGATCGTGCCCTCAGCTGAAATCAAGTCTGATGCTTAACCGACTGAGCCGCCAAGGTGCCCCTAAAACTCAGGGTTTTGAGAAGAACTGTGAGATTAAAACACAAAGCAGCACATACCAAACGGGCATATGTCAACTTGCACCATGCAGAATTCAACATCACAACCCTAGCGATTTTCTTTTTGCTCCGGCTGGTACAGTGATACGTGTGTTTCACAGTAATTATTCTTAAGTAACAAACGAAGTACTTTTTCTATGGTATGCAACATAATACACCATGCCCATTAGAATGTACATGTTAAATGCATTTGAAAGGACAGAACAATGAAGGATCAAATACAAATGAATGCGTGCAAGCGATTTTCTAAGCTTTCTGCTACTGCAGGTGTTGACGTTATAGACTTAAGCGCCATATGGTTTCCATATATGTTATAAACTTTAACTTTTGTTAAATGATAACTATACGTGTTGTAATGCTCTAGGACATAATGTTTATTAACTAAGATACAGCAGACCCTGCTCCATAGCGGATTGAAAAATGTGAAGTATCTGTGTATGTGAGCACATCCAACCTTACCCACCAACAAGAGGACACTGGGTTTGGGGCGCCTGGGTGGCTCAGTCCGCTGAGCATCCAACTTCGGCTCAAGTCACGATCTCACGGTCCGTGGGTTCGAGCCCCGCGTCGGGCTCTGTGCTGACGGCTCGGAGCCTGGAGCCCGCTTCGGATTCTGTGTCTCCCTCTCTCTCTGCCCCTCCCTTGCGTAATACCTCAATTTCTCTCTGCCCCTCAGAGATAATAAATAAACAGAAGGAGGAGGAGGAGGAGGAGGAGGAGGAGGAGGAGGAGGAGGAGGAGAAGATGACGACGACACTCTCATCTCCATCTTGGTCTTTGCTTGCCTAGTCTTAGCACCAGCAGGAAGCATCTCTGCCTCACCGAGCACTGCCTTTGGAGCGGGTCACTGCACGCTAGGGGGTTCCTGGGAGAGTCCGGATGTGCCTTCTGGAGTCTGGGAGAAGCGCATGGACCCAGCTGTGTCTCGTGTCTCAATTTTCTTAAGTAAGCCCTCCAAAAAAGGGGGAAGAAGGCCTGCTGGAGCCACGGCTGCCAACAGGGAAGGGGGAAGACAGCACAGCGCGGGGGCAGGGGAGTGGAAGAATGGGGCTGCAGGGAGTCACCCTGTCTGTGGCTCCATGGGGGCAGCTGCTGGGGGAATGCCCCGCAGTAGCCCAAGAAAGAGAACGCCCCACTGGGGGAGGAGGCCAGGGGAGAGGGCGGCTGGCAAGAGTCAGAGGGGAGACGGTGGTCCTTTTTGGAGAATCCTCATGGAGGGAGGGGGGGGCCGGGGAAACTGTGACCAGGCATACCCTCTCCCCGGGACCCACCCACAGGCCTCCGCGGCAACAGAGGGAACCAGAGCAGGACCAGAGCAAGAACAGAGACATCTTCTATCTCTGACAGGTGACGCAGAACCTTCGCTGCCTTCAGTTCCCATCTCGGCCACGTGACCAGAGGAGTCAGGTTTGATGAGGAGCAGGGAGGAGTTAAACACCACCCCCTCCCCCCACGTCCAAGCTGCTGGAGTAGAAGAAAGAACTTATGGAAGAGCCCAAGCCCCATCCGACTGCAAGACCCAGGAGACTGGCTTGGAGGTCACGGAGATCACATCTGAAGCCTGTCTGTGATTGGAATTTTAAACTGCTCAGGACCTTTTTTTCTTAATACCTCAAAAGGACTGGCAGGTTACAGAATATGCCTAATGGTATTGAGATATCCCCACCCAGTGGAAAAAGTAAGAGCGGGCATAGAGCAGTTAGAGGCATTGGAGGGAAACAAAGTAAATCAATCTGCAGATTTTTGACTTTTCAACAAATGAGACTCAAGTGCAGCCTGTCTGCACACACAGAGAGCAAGAGCTTCCGCTTATGAATCTCTCCCTCTGCTAGTTGCTATGGTTAGTACTTTATGAATCCATTTCATTCTCATAATAACTCTATGAGGTAGGTATTGCTCCCCCCATTATATGGATGAGAAAACCGAGTCTAGCAATGAGAAGTACCCTTCTCAAAAGTGCAGAGGTAGTTATGTGCATCCTTGAGTCTGCCTGACTCAAAGGCTCCTGCTTCTAAGCACTGGATAGACAGCAGTCTTGTTAATAATGTACCTGGAAAGGAAGGATCAGAAAATTAAAAAAAAAAAAAAAATTAATGTTTATTTACTCTTGAGGGAGAGAGATACAGAGTGTGAGTGGGGGAGGGGCAGAGAGAGAGGGAGACAGAGTCCAAAGGAGGCTCCAGGCTCTGAGCTGTCAGCACAGAGCCCGACGCGGGGCTTGAACTCATGAAATGTGAGATCATGACCTGAGCAGAAGTCGGACGCTTCACTGACGGAGCCACCCAGGCGCCCCAGGATCAGACAATTTATGTTCAAGGACACATACCCTAAGATGTGAACGACAACAACAACAACAACCACATACTTGAGATCCACAGATTGGTAAAAATTAGGGGATTTGGGATACAGAATCTCAGGAAAGAAAGACAAAATTTTTGGAAAGGGCAAGGAATCAAACAAGAAGGGAAGCATTTTCCCACAGCTAGGAATTCAATGACTATCTGTTGAATTAAAATGCAATGACGCCTACTCTTCAAACTGACTTAACATAGAAACTAAAATATGATCGGAAACAACGTGTGTACTCATTCCATCACCAAGTACCACGCTGAGTGTATCCTATGCTCCAGGCTCTTTTCCTAGACACTGTACCGGGCTCTAAAAGCACAAGAGTGAACAAAACAGGCATGTACCAACCCTCGTGGAGCGTACCATATATACATCCGCCATGCCACCGTTTCATAATTTCATTAAATCCAAGGTTAACGGTTGGCCGAAAGCCACACATCCAACGTCAAAGCAAAATCACAATACCGGATTTCTGAATCCCGCTGCAGCTTTAACTCTGAGGAGATCTCAACTCTTACCCAAAAAAGGATCACTCTCAAGAAAAAAAAGATTCTACTTCTGTCAATTCAGGGTTGTTGTTTTTTTTATCACAATGTTTCAAATAGCCTGCTTAACAAATGCACAGTACATGTCTACAAATAAGTTGAGGTCCATCTATTCTGCTTAGTAACTGATGGTTAGTGGTAATGCATCATTTCATGCTATACTTTGTTGGTTAATGCGTAATCGATATGCTTCATTACAGGTCAGTCATGAAAAACATAAATGACACTTAAAACAAAAGTTTACGTGCAGCAACCCCAAACACACCATAGCAACAGAGAGAGATTGATGAAAAAGGTTTGGTTTCTATAGCAACTATCGCATGGACCATCTGTAAGCCAACCGCAGCAGTGCAAGCAAAATGAACACTTGAAAAGTCTGCAGGAGGTCCCTTTGTCTATTGCAACATAATGTTAAAATTTAGTATTTTGTTTCCTATAAGGATATAATCCCCTTTTATTTGCCATTTTGCAGTCTGACTGCTTTCTTGTTTGAATGAGCCTGTTTTTACTGAGGCTTATAAATCTAACATTTACAAAAATGACTGTATTTTCCTCCCGAAACTTCCATGCATAAATGAATACGCACAAACACAATGGGTAATTGGCACAAGCAGAGAAACATAGATTGTGAACATTTTTATTATACTTCAAAAGACAGATTCTATAAAACGCTCTTATAAAACGATGGGTCTTTATTTAGTGTTTCGTATTCCGACAACCTGCTTTTCATAATAGCTGTCAACAGCAAAAAAGCAGGGTAGGGAAATCACAACACAATTACTGTTCCTTCCTCATTACCATATATGTAACTGGGCTGCCCACTCCCCAGCCTCTGCTAAACAAGTGACAGTCATTCACATGTAACCCTAAAATTTCTCTCTATACATATGCATACATATGTATATATTATGTGTATACATACGTATGTGGCTGTTGATTTATTTATACTTCCCCCCTCAGTAAGTCATCTCACCTTTTGAAGGAACCAGTTGATGCAATATAGGAAACGAAGTATGTGGGATGTAGGAAAATAACAAAACATTTTAATTGTTAATAAAATCGCTACCTTTATAATAAAAGCTCGTCTGCATTAATTCAAGGTATGCCACCCGAAGGATACACGCAGGAAAGAGAAAGCCATGCATGTCAAACAAGGAAAATGACTATTGGAACAACGTGGCTGGACCCTGAGGACATTACGCTAAGTGGCCTAAGTCAGACAGAGAGACAAATACTGTGTGCTATCTTAGACAGGGAATCTCAAAAAAGGAACCTTGAAAACCACAGAGCAGCATGGTGGTCATCAGGGGCGAGGGGATAGGGGAACAGGGAAGATGCTGTTTGAGGGTACATATTTGCAACTAGTAGACTTAATACAAACCACAGTCACAGCAGACAACAAAACTGTATTCTGCGCATTAATCATGCTAAGGGACTACATCTTAACTGTTCCTAACGCTAAAAGAAATGGTAACTATGTGATGCAAAAGAGATGTTAGCTAAGGCTTTCAGGGCAATCAGACTGCAATAAAAACGTATCAAGTCAATATGTTGTGCACCTTAAACATACAGTGCTGCATATTCATCATACATCTATAAAGGAAAGATGGCTAAGCACCAGCCTAGGTACAAGCCCCTTCTGTGGTCAGGGGTTCACAATTCACACCACACACACCAGTGTGCCTGGCTTGCGAAGATGCCACACCTCTGACACGACTTGCCCGCTGTCGAACTGTGGGATGCCGCTTATTACAATCCCTCCCTCCCTACTGGCAGCCTGACTGTATCTACCTCCATGCGGTCGAGTGGAATACAGAAGAAGGAACCAAACTTTCACCGAGGACTGGATCTGGATGCTACAGCAGGAGAACAGACCTTCTTGTGTCCCCTTCTACCCACAGGATACTACCTGCTCTGGAACTACACGGCGTGGCATTTTCAGAGAGGGAGTGACAGAAGCTTAAAGCATCAGTCAAGGTGACGTTCAAGGATGGCTCAGTTAGGGAGGACCCTGTTAACAGAGGTTTCCAAACAATGAAAATCCAATCTAGTTGGATAAGAGAGATGACAGGAAACCAACCTAATTCCACAACGTCGGCATAGATGTTGAGAAGCGAGTTTCTTTCTTTTTTTTTTTTTATTATTTTTTTAAATTATTTTTTTAATGTGTATTTACTTTTGAGAGACAGATCATGAGTGGAAGAGAGGCAGAGAGAGAGGGAGACACAGAATCCAAAGCAGGCTGCCCGCTCCAATCTGTCAGCACAGAGCCTGACGCGGGGCTTGAACCCACGAACCGTGAGATCATGACCTGAGCTGAAGTCGGATGCTTAACCGACTGAGCCGTCCAGGCGCCCCGAGAAAGCGAGTTTCAACGTGAAAACATGAGATTACAAAATGAATTCTTCCTGAGACAAAGAGAACAGGGCAAACAACTTGCTGTTTCTAGGAGCTACGACATTTCAGATGGAGGTTACCACACAGGCATAACACACAGTGGATAAACATCCCCAAATAGCACCCGAGAGTGACTCTGGAAATAAGGACCCTGTTGCAACCTGCTCAATTTATTCTATCTGGCTGCCATTCACGGAGCAGGCACTATGCTCAATCCTTAAGCTACATTATCTCGAGTTTTCCTAAATCCTCAGAGATTGTATATCATTACCCTCACTGTACAGATGAGGAGATAAAGCCTTAGAGGAGTTAAGAAATAACACGAAGGAAATGGCACAGCCACCCACATCTCTCAGATTCTAAAGACATTATGGACATTACAAAGCACGGTGCTATCTTAGTCCGTTTGGGCTGTGACAGAATACCAGAGGCTGGGTGCCTTATAAACACCAGAAATTGAGCTCTCCTGGCTCTGGAGATTGGGAAGTCCAAAATCAGGGCGCCGGGAGGGCCGGGTGAGGGCCCTCTTTCTGGTTCATAGACACACCTTTTCACTGGGTCCTCACAGAGTGAAAGGGGCCAGGGAGCTTTGGGGGGTTTCCTTCATAAGAGCCCTACCCCCATTCATGAGGGTTCCGTCCTCATGACCTCATCACCTCCTAAAGGCCCCACCGACTAATGCCATCACCTTCGGGGGTTGGGATTTCAACATAAGAATGTTAAAGGGGACGCATTCAGACTATATCCAATCCCTCATCTGAAAGCTAGAGAAACTGAGGCTCAGAGGAAATAGTTACACGCGCTCAATCACAGCCAGGGAAGAAACTAGAAATTAGCTCTCTTATCTTGCGAACGCTTGTCTTCCAAATCATGCAGGATGACCTTCTTCAGTGGTTCTGTCTGACCATACCCAAAGGCGTCAGCATACCCACGCAATACTGTGAGGCTGTCCACACACAGCCTGTCTTGTCTTTCCAGGTAACTTTTTCACTGACCTTCACCTTCCGTTTCAGGAATCCAAAGCACGTGCTCTCTCTTCTCTAATCTAACTACCAATAAAACAGGGAACAGTCTATGAGCACTGTGCTGGTAAAATTCTGGTTAAAGAGCCCTGCAACCAAGATGAGTATTTTAATCATTTTCTATTTAGCGACACGATGAAAAATTTTGCCACGTAATTAAAGAAAATCTGACGATCAAAGCAGACGAGAAGGGACAGGGGAGGGAAGCTTGAAATTGTACGTATTCTGTTCTGTTTGTTATCTCTGTTTATTCCTCAGCCTGTACAAGACGTGTAAAAATTAGCCTGGAGCCTGTTGCAAGGCAGTGGGTGAGAAACCTAACAGGATTCCTGTTTTGCAATTTCTAGTAAGTAAGCAACCACAGTGGCTAGAAAAAGATAGTGTTCAGTATATTTCTATTGAAAGAATGAATAAAAGAGGAAGGCATCCATAAAGTACTGCAAGTCATTAGTTATTAAGTAATAAGTGAACAAACAATAACTCTCCTAGAGGGACCTCAAACCACTATCATCCAACAAATTTAGTGTGGCCATAACATCGAAGCCAATGAACATCAGCCCTATAATCCTACTGAGACCAAATTCTTACTTCGTTGTACAGAGTGTATGTCACAGAGGTGAATTTCAGTGCAAAAAATATATGTAGTACCAAACCCTGTTGTTTCTGGAAGCAAGGTGTTCTACACAGAGGTTACCTCAGGCATGGGGGGCATTAGGAAACAAATTCCAATGGCAATTACTCATTTTCCTATCTCTGAAACTGTCTCAACCTAAGAAATTAGGACACATAATTGCCACCTGACAATCATAAAATTATTACAAAAATTAATGGATTTGATAAAGTTCTGAGTTTCTCAGAAAAACCGGGTATACGAATGATAAATGTTTCCATTTGTAAGCAGCACCTTATCAAGGAAAAAAAAAATATGAACCAATTCATTAAAAAAGATAAAACAATGAATAATCAGATATTACGGAAAACATGCCTAACAGTTTTTAAAACAAGTATTGTTTTAATCGTTTTAAATTTCATTACTTTTAAGTGTTTATGCTTATTCTTCTGCACTAATTCTGGCAAATTTCCCCTTCCTTTTTATCAGTGGAAAGACAAATTTATCAAATTTCAGGCAAGCCAAATGATATACCAAAGATTATACCAAACTGGGTCAATTGTAAATGTTAGTACCAGATACAGGTCACATAATCAAAACATTCTCAACTTAATCATGTCTACCACAAAAAAGATTTTCAACAGAGCAAAATTTTTAAAATATAATTAACACCACGTCTACAAAAAAGATGCCTAAAATGTAGAGATTCTGGAAGGTAATGTCACAAATGCAAACAATCTCTCCGAGGGCCCTTTGATTTTATTATTTTGTCATTTATTTAAGTGTTTTTAAATAACCTTGGAACTTTTTAGCACTTCTTGGGAGCAATAGTTTAAAATGTCCAGTGTTGGGGGGCCTGGGTGGTTCAGTCGGTTGAGCGACCGACGTCGGCTCAGGTCATGATCTCATGGTTCATGAGTTCGAGCCCCGCGTCGGGCTCTGGGCTGACAGCTCGGAGCCTGGACCCTGCTTTGGATTCTGTCTCCCTCTTTCTCTGCCCCTCCCCCATTCACGCTCTGTCTCCCTCTCTCTCAAACATAAACATTTAAAAAATAAAATAAATACAACGTCCACTGTTCCAAGATCTCTATTCGATTTTTTAAAACACAAACTACGCGAAGTATTCTCTTTGAAAAGTCACCATTATGTTACCTCATTCCTTTGCACTCACCTTTGTTTACAATCACACACAAACACAAATGGCAGCCATTCCATCAGCAAGTCCTGCTGCCCTTCTCTTCACCTGTGTCCAGGATCCCACCACTCTGCCCTGACTGCACCACCAATACTCCAGGACTGGACACGTCATTCTTCACCTCTACTTCCACAGGAGCCTCGCCTCTGGCAACTCAAATATCTCTTCTCCACACAGAAGACAAAGCAATTTTTGTAACACGTACATCAGGCCGAGCCATTACCCTGAGGAAAGTCCTTCAAGGGCAGTCTATGTCGTGTCATATTGGACTTCCGGTACGGCCTACCTGAAGGCGCATTATCCAAACCCTGGCTCCCTGACATTAGTGTCTCCCATCACTCCTGATCCATCAGTACCCTCGGGCCATGTCAGCCTTCTCGCTGGCTCTCAAGTGTGTCAAGCAGGCTTTCTCCTCAAGACATGTACCCTTGGGGTTCCCTCTGCCCCATATCATCTCCTGGAGCTCCATTAAGGGCCTTGGTCAGAAGACTTCCCTGATTTCTCTACCTTCAAAATACCCTCTTATCTTCCATCTTGTCAGCGTTTGACACTATCTGACATTTTACTACAGATTAATTTGTTTATCTGGGGGTGCCTGGGTGGCTCAGTCCGTGAAGCGTCCGACTTCGGCTCAGGTCATGATCTCACGGATCATGGGTTCGAGCCCCACATCGGGCTCTGTGCTGACAGCTCGGAGCCTGGAGGCTGCTTCCGATTCTGTGTCTCCCTCTCTCTCTGCCCCTCCTCTGCTCATGCTGTCTCTCTCTATCTCTCAAAAATAAATAAATGTAAAAAAAAATTTTTTTTTAAATTTGTTTATCTGTCCACTAGAAATGTAAGTTCACTGAGGTCAGGGGTTTGGTTATTCATTGCTTGTTGTCAAGTTCCAGAACCGTGAACAGTGCCCGATGCATCGTAGGTTACCGGCAAATATTTGTACTACTAATTTTCAAAAAGCTAGATAGAACCTTCACGTTTTCAGTGCTTCAGCTATGCTTCTTTGCTACCACTCTTCACAGCTAGCACACATAAACTACGTATGGAGCATTTCCCATTGCAAGAAAGTAACTCGTGAATGGGTTATTTGGTTTTTACAATTGAGTTGTATGGGTTCTTTATATGTTTTGGAGTTTATCCCTTAATCAGACATATGGTTTGCAAATTGTTTTCCCCATTCTGTAGGTTTTCCTTACACTTTGTTGATGCTTTCTTTAGCTGGGCAGAAGCTTTTAAGTTAGATGTAGTCCCACTGTTCATTTTTTATTTTGTTTCTTGTGCTTTAGGTGTCAGATCCAAAAACTCATGTCAAGGAGCTTTGCTCCTAGGTTTTCTCCAATGAGTTTCATGGTTTCAGGTCTTATACTTAAGTCTTTAATCCACTTTGAGTTAATTTTTGTGAGTAGTATATAAGATATGGATCCAGGTTGGTTCATTTACATGTGATAATCATGTTGATGCTTCTTTTTTCATTTATCAGTTTGTTGATTTGAACGCTTTTTCTTTTTTCCTTGCTTAGTCAAGGTAAGCTGAAGGTTTGTCAATTTTATCTTTTCAAAGAACCAACTCTTAGTTTGATTCTTTTCTATTGTTTTCCTGTTATCTATTTCACTTATTTCTCTCTAACCTTTATTATGTCCTTTTTCTCTGCTAAATTTGGGCTCAGTTTTTTGCTTTTTTTTCCCTAGTTCCTTAAGGCATAAAGTTAGGTTATTTATTTAGGTTCTTTCTTGCTTTTTATTACAGGTGTTTATTACTATGAACATCCCTCTTAGAACTGCTTTTGCTGCATCCCACAAGTTCTGGTATGTTGTGTTTCCACTTTCATTTTCCAGGAAACTTTAAACTGTCACCTTTAATTTCTTCTTTGATCCACTGGTTGTTCAGGACAGTACTGTTTAATTTCCATGTATTTGTGAATTTTCCAGTTTGCTTCTTGTTATTGATTTCTGGTTTCAAGCCATTGTGGTCAGAGAAGAGATTTGATATGATTTCAATTTTCTTGATCTTGTTAAGACATGTTTTGTAGCCTACCATTTGGTCTATCTTAGAAAATGTTTCACGTGTATTTGAGAAGACTGTATCCTGCTGTTACTGGATAGAATGTTCTGTAAATGTCTGTTAGGTCCATCTGGTTTGTAGTGCTGTTCAAATCTGTTTCCTTATTGATTATCTGCCTGGGTGATTTATCCATTGTTGAGAGCAGAGTGCTATAGAGTCCCCAATTATTAGTGCATTACTATTCACTTCCCCTTTCACCTCTGTTAGTTTTTATTTTAAATACTTAGGTGCCTCAATGTTGGGTACATAAATATTTACAATTATTCTATCTTCTTGATGTATGATCCATTTCTCATCATATAATTACCTTCTTTGTTTCTTTTTACCATTTTTAAAGTCTATTTTGTATGCTATAAGTATAGCTACCTCTTCTTCGTACTTACCATTTGCTTGAAATGTGTATTTCCATTCCTTCACACTCAGTCTATGTGTGTCTTTAAGGCTACAGTGAATCTCTTATGGGCAGAGATCTTGGTGGATCTTGTTCTCCTTTTTACTTTTTCAATCCATTCATTTTACCTCATTGTGGTTTAATTGAAGAATTTAACCTATTTATGTTTAAAGTAATCACTGATAGGTAAAGACTTACTGGTGCCATTTTGTTAACTGTTTTCTGCTTATTTTATAGATTTGTTGTTCCTTGTTTCTTATATACTGCTGTTTTTTCTTGTTTTGACATGTTTTGGTATCAATATGCTTTGCCTTCTTTATCATGTTCTTTGGTATAATTACTACAAGATTTTCTCCTGTGGTTACCATAAGGCTTATATAAAATATCTTAAACTTATAGCACCCAATTTTAAACTGGTAATGATTTACCTTCAATAAAATTCATAAACTCTACACTTTTGCTTCTCCTCCCCCAAATATCTTAGATTATTATGATTATAATTTACATGTTTTTTATATTGTGTACATAACAGATATTTTAGCTATGATTATTTTTACTACATTCATTTTTTCCCAATGTTTAAAGTTGTAAACGAATTATGCATCACTATTATCATAGTGCAGAATCTAACAGTGACTATGTATTTACTATTACCAGTGAGATTTACCTACCTTTTTGTATTTGTATGGTGTTAATTACTGTTCTTTGATTTCCATTAACAAAGCTTCCTTTAGCATTTCTTATAAGGCAGATCTGTTAGTAATGAACTCTCACAGCTTCTCTTTGTTCAGAAAAGTCTTTATCCCTCCTTTGTTTCTGAAGGACAGCCTTGCTGGGTATAGAATTATTGTTGAAAGTTATTTTCTTTCAATGTTTTGAATATGTCATTCCGTTCTCTCTTAGTTGCAAAAGTTTCTGTTGAGAAGTCCACAGATGGTGTTATGAGAGGTCCCTTGTATGTAACTTCTCTCTTTTCTCTTACTGTTCTTAAAATTCTTTGTCATTAACTTTTGACAATTTAATTATAATTTGTTTCAGTGTATCCCTACTCAAGTTCAAAGCCTATTTGGGATCCTCTGGGCCTCACGGATCTGAATGTCCATTTCTCTCCTCAGATTTGCTAAGTTTTCAGCCATTATTGCTTTAAATATACATTGTCTGTTTCTCTTTCTCTTCTTCAGTGGATCTTGAAATCAAGGTTAGAACTTTCACGTTCACAGAGAAGGAAAGCAGTCACTCTATGCAAAGGAAATGAAAAAACAGAAGCAAAGGTATAAACCTACATTATCAGAGAATGATTAGTAAGCCATGTTGGCCAACACTCAGCTGTCTTAATCCATTCAGGCTGCTGTAACAAAATGTCACAGACTGAGTAGCCTATAAATAACAGTGATTTATTTCTCACAGTTCTGGAGACTGAAAGCCTGAGACCAGCATGATTGGGATCCGGTGAGGGCCTTCTTCCAGAAAGCATATGGGCACCTTCTCTTTGTATTCTCACATGGCAGAAAGAAGACTAGAGAGCTCTCTGGGGTCCTTATTATAAGGATCCCAATCCCATTCACAAGGGTTCCACCTTCATGACTTAATCATCTCCCAAAGGCCCCACCTCATTGGGGGTTAAGATTTCAACATATGAATTTGTGGGGCAGACAAACATTCAGTCAATAACACCAGTTTAATGGGACGCCTGGGTGGCCCAGTCATTTGAGCATCTGACTCTTGATTCCAGCTCAGATCATAATCCCAGGGTTATGGAACTGAGCCTGGCATCCGGCTCCGCACTGTGCATGGAGCCTGCTTGGGATTCTCTCTCTTTCTCTCTCCCCCTTGCCCCTCCCCCCTGCTCGCTTGCTCACTCACTCTCTCTCCCTCAAGAAAAATAAAATAAAATAAAAAATGATACCGGTTTTAGTACAGAAGAGAACCAGAAGATGAACCTTTAAGGATAAAATGGGACTGTCTTAAACAGCAGGCTGAATGTCAGAATATTTTCCAATAGGCAACGGGGAGTCAGTTAACATTTTTTCAACAGTGCTGTATCGTAAACATCACGTTTCAGAGAGATGAATCTGGTGGCAGGTGCGCGGAAGGAGGGACTGCCCAGGGGGCGAAACACCAATTAGGAAGTTTCACACTGATGGCTGCCACCTGCAAGTCTGGCGCCCCTTCCTAACAGTTCCGTGAATTTCAGTCAGCGTTCCACCCGCCCTCCATGAGGGGCCTACTGCTTGCAGAAGCGAACCCAGCTCTGTTTTCATCTCAGAGTAGTTCCTTCTTCCGTGTCATTGCCTGTTTCACAAATCCAGCTGTAAACTAACCGGAATATGGCAATCCTCAGGCTACAAGAACCGGCTGAGGGGCAGATACGTGACCCATTTCAAACCAATGAACTACACAAAGGGACATCTCCTAGAAACCTCCAGGACGAGCGCACTCTTCGGATACAGGTTCGATGTCACTGTGGCCAAAATCGAGGATCCGAATTCCTGTAGCCGCCACACTGTTAGCCAAAGGAGGACGGGGCCAAGAGAATCACAAAGAAATGCTGGAGTGCTTGGATTAAGTCCATGTTGAGGCCTGCTTTATCTCTGGACTTCCAGTTCTGTCAGCCAGTAAAATTCCTTATTGCTTAAGCCAGGTTGAGTTGTCTTTGCTGTTATGTGCAGGCAAAAACATTCTGATATACCTTAGGCATGAAAAATAATGAGTGTCTGGAGTAGGTTATTGGCAGAGGAAAAGAAGGAATGGGAAGGAAGAGATTTGCTCATTCAGTAAACATTTACCAAGCGTTCCCGATGTGCCAGGCCTCAGTGCTAGGTGCTAGAACAAGAGCATGAATAAGACACAGTTCCCTGCCGTCAAAAAGCTCTGAAAATTGTTGGCTAATGTCACGATCATTATAACAGAGCAACGGCCATGTAGCTAAGAGGCATAATGGAGTGTCCCACGGAGAATAAAATACAGAGGGAAAGAGGAGAGGAGAGAGAGAGGCGTAAGAGAGCATCCGAAATTTGGGAATAGCAAGAAAAACTCAGGACTGGATGCAATCTAAAGACACCGTACGGAAAAAATCAGGAAAATAGAGAAATAGGCTATTTAAGCTTTGTTGCCTGGAAGACAATTGTCTCAAAGGCCTCCTAAATTATTTTGAAAATAAAGTGGGACACACATACAAAGGCATTTCAGCCATGGTGTTGGGATTTAAAAAAAAAAAAAAGGTAGGGCACTTCTCTGTTAGGGAGGAGTTTGGTTTAGACACCAATGAGACTGAATGACACAGTAAAAGTAAAGACTTGCTTTAGTAAGTGGTTGGCACACAGGGCACACTCAAAGTGGGTTGTTCTTGCTGCTGTTGTGTGGACAGTTTCACGCAATGGGTTGAAGTACGGTGGCCAGACTGAGAATAGCTTCCTTGTGACAGGGTTACTTTGAGGATCCAGTGAATATATAATATATAATAATATATAATATATTGGTGAATATATAATATAATATAGTGAATATAATATATAATATATGGATGAAAATAATTAAATATATATTTAATAAAATATAATCATTATCTTATAAATTATATAAATTTTATAAATTATAAAATATAGTTAATAAAATATAATTATAATAAAATATATATTGAATATATAATATAATATAATATAATGAACATAATATATATTGATGAAAATAGTTAAATATATACTTAATAAAACATAATTATATACATTTTATAAATTATATAAATTTTATAAATTATAAAATATAGTTAATAAAATATAATTATAAATAATAAAATACATATTGAATATATAATATAATGAACATAATAGATATTGATGAAAATAATTAAATATATATTTAATAAAATATATCATTATATATATTTTATAAATTATATAAATTTTATAAATTATAAAATATATTTAATAAGATAATTATAAATGATAAAATATATATTGATATACAATATAATATAATGAATATAATATATAATATATCCATGAAAATAATGAATATATAATAATACATAACATGGACAAAACAAAGCCTGGACCACAGTAAATGCTCGGGAAGCGTTAGCTATTATTAGCATCACTAATCGCTACTCTTACTCACACTGTAGATGAGAAGGGCTCGGAATCAGGAACTTTTACAAGACACTGCAGTGATGCAGATTAAAGCTTTGTAAGAGCACACGTGCATTTTAATTCGTGAACCAATGCATAAGATGCTCTGTACCAAAGGACTGACTCTCCTGATAAATTCAAGTTCAAAGACGTCACAAAGAAATCAACAGCAGTTTTTACTCCTTCTTTTCCTTCTCCAACAGCAACTCAGGGAGAAATTGGCCAATATCAGAGCCAGTCACCATATTTAGGCGTGAGTTCCAGAGCTTTCTACCAAAGGCAGGTGTCACTTAGAGCAAGAGCTGTCTTCGCCACGTTAGGCACTGACAGTCCTAACAGAGAACATTCTTGGCACGCCTGTCAGAGGGTTGCTGAGCGTCCCCCTCTGGCTAGGAGCCAGCAGCTCATAATCCACACTCTCTTGAAGACTGGAATGCGTTTATGAGACATTTACCAGGGTCTGTGACACAATCTGCAAAACGCAGAACAAAGCAAACCTAGCTGACCCGCACGGAACTAGCACCAGGACCCGGCCTCTTGGCCCCGACTTGCTAACCTGAAGAGATTAATACCCCAGAGCCTCTTTAACTGCTGGGGTGAGTCAACCTGCGTCTGGCCTTGAACTTGTAAGCATTTCCTCAGTTGGAATGAGGCACAGTGCTGGGTGCTTCCGTGTAAAGCACTGATTCTGTCCTCTGTTTACACTGGAACTTCTGCGGCATTTAAAGCTTCGAAATATGCAGTTTTATATAAACTTACTAAACTGGCTAACAACTATTTAATGACTGCCTAAAATAACCAAAACCCCATTTCATTTTGGAAAAGTATTCCAGAGCTCCCGAGCTCCCCTTTGCAACACCTGGATATTTAAAGCAACGTCTTATCTTCATTAGACCGAGCCATGTATTTTTAAATTTGGAGACTATGAATTTACTAATAACCAGACTACGTGCAGTTCTCTACATGCTAAAACCAGAGCTAGAAGTTTAATATCGGAAGCAAATTTTGTCTCGGAAATGAATCCTCTTTGGCCAAACTTGAAATCAGAGACCACTGTGAAGTGAACGAAAGCACAGCATGCTGTCTACACTGTATTCTCCGCTTTACACAATGGGTCTGCTGAAAGCACGATTGTAGACATGTTCATTTCATAAAACATAAACATCAGCACAGGACAGTGAAAAGTCAGCAAAAATAAGATCGAATATGGATATGGTCTCATGGTCAAAATGATTCTGACCTCCTCTTCCAAGTACAAGCCTCCTGAGACACTGAGCCAGTCTAGCTCCCCCACAGCTGCCCATGCCTTGCTATGGTCTCTCATCTCAAAAGAAACAGCTCCACATAAGGAGGGAACTGCAAGAGAAACCAGACCAGCTAACGCCTTTGTTGGGTGCCCTACTGGCAAAACACCAGAAGCGCGGGGCGGGGGGGGGGGGGGGGGGGGGGGTCTGAGAATTACACGTTTTCTGAACTCTCAGCTAGAACGATCTCCAAAGTCTTCCAGAAGTCCCTCCTAGAGGAGACTGAAAACAAAGTAACAAAATCCTAGCATGCCTAGCTATGGCCTACAAGCCTCTACAACATTGAGTCTCTACCTCACTTACCATTGGGAAGATTTTGTTCACTCACATCTGGCTTCCTACTTCTCAAGGGCCCCAAGTTGCTCAAGGGCCCGAGGCTCCAAATTTTCACTGTTGCTAACCAGACGGTCATGACCAGGAAGGCCCGTTTGCGCATTGGGCAAAGGGAAGCAGACAGACAAACGTCAAAAGACGGCTAAGAAAACGAACAGCTGAGGGGCGCCTGGGTGGCGCAGTCGGTAAGCGTCCGACTTCAGCCAGGTCACGATCTCGCGGTCCGTGAGTTCGAGCCCCGCGTCAGGCTCTGGGCTGATGGCTCGGAGCCTGGAGCCTGTTTCCGATTCTGTGTCTCCCTCTCTCTCTGCCCCTCCCCCATTCATGCTCTGTCTCTCTCTGTCCCAAAAATAAATTAAAAAAAAAAAAAAAAAGAAAGAAAAGAAAACGAACAGCTGAATAAGTGAGGAATAAGAGATCAGTAAGCGAAGCAGAAGTAGGATGTCAGCGCTGCACTGAGAATCTCAGGGTGTCTGGGTGAAGCTTTTTGATTCAGAAAATCTCTCTATGCCCAGGTCTTCCCAGGCTGTGGTCAATTCCCAGCTTCCCCAAAAGGTCTACCCATTATCCTATTAAATACTTCACACTGTCCCATCCCAGCACCCCAGAACCTTCCCATCATGCTCTACTTTTTCTTTTGCCAAGGCACCTGCCACCTTCCAACATACTATATAATGTGTTCGTTATGTTTATTGTTCAATTTCTATCTGCCCCCATGTCATCTGAAGGAAAACTTGGGAAAGCAAGGACTTGTATCTGTTTGAGTTACTGATGTATCATGAGCATCCAGAAGACTGTCCAGCACATAAAATATACCTCATAAATATTTACTGAATAAATGGATGAATCTAAGAATTTATGTGTCCAGTAAGCTTTGGCTTCCTTCCTACACACCCTCCTTCATAGTTTGCTGGCTCATTCCACCTTCAAAAAGAGATGACGGAAGGGAGTCCCTCCAAGGTAAAGTAGCTACCAGCTCTCCATGCTAGAGCAGGGGGAAGATCATGGGGTCAGGCCAAGGGATTAAAGCCTTGAGTTCCAGAAGGGTACTCCCTCTTTAGGGATCCTTCCAGGAACAATCTCCTTGGAGATTTCCTTTCCTCCCACAACAGTTGGCAAAAAAAAAAAAAAAAAAAAAGGCTAGCCTGTTTCCCTTCTACTTTAAAGAGGCTTTTCTCCTCTGGTGGAAACCAGGAATGGCCTAATAAAAAGCAGCCACTTATGCTTCACATCCACTAGGATGGCTATAATAAAATGAAACAAAACAAACAGAAAATAACAAGTGTTGGCAAGGGTGGGGAGAGAAATGAAACACTTGTATACGGTTCCTCAGAAGTGATACATAGAATCACCATCTGACCTCAAAATTCTATTCCTAGGCATATACCCAAAAGAATTGAAAACAGGTACTTAAAAAAGTACATGCGGACGCCTGTTCAGAGCAATGCTATTCCACGATGGTCCAAAGGTGGAAACAACAGGCCAAACATCCATCAGCAGATTAATGGATAAACAACTCATGGTACATTCACACGACGGAGTATCGTTCAACCATGAAAAGGAATGAAGTGCCAATATACCCTACAGTGTAGATGACCCTCTAAACCATGATGCTAAATGAAAGAAGCCAGACACAAAAGATTACACATTGTATAATTCCATGAAATTACACATCGAATACCCGGAATAGATACAGCTATAGAGACAGAATGCCAGATGGAGCCATCAAATTGATGGTTGCCAGGGACTGGGGGAGGAGAGGATGGGGAAAGTACTTAACAGGGGGTTTACTCTGGAGTGATGGAAATGTGTTAGAACTAGACACAGGCAGTGGTTGCACAACAAGGTGAATGTATTAAATGCCACTGAATTGTTCACTCTAAAACGGTGAATTCTATGTTATGTGAATTTCACCTCAATAACATTTTTTTTTTTTTGAGACAGAGAGAGACAGAGCATGAGCAGGGGAGGGGCTGAGAGAGAGGGAGACACAGAACCTGAAGCAGGCCCCAGGCTCTGAGCTGTCAGCACAGGGCCCGACGCGGGGCTCGAACTCACAGACTGTGAGACCATGACCTGAGCCAAAGCCAGACGCTCACCCGACTGAGCCACCCAGG
Source organism: Neofelis nebulosa (assembly GCF_028018385.1). Lineage (NCBI taxonomy): Eukaryota > Metazoa > Chordata > Mammalia > Carnivora > Felidae > Neofelis > Neofelis nebulosa. The sequence goes on from NC_080789.1 coordinate 126,115,297, forward strand.
CGCCCTTCAATAACATTATTTTAAGGGAAAATGTTTTTAATGTTTATTTATTTTGAGAGCGAGAGAAAGAGAAAGCATGCAAGCAGGAGTGGGGCAGAGACAGAGGGAGGGAGGGAGGGAGGGAGGGAGGGAGAGAGAGAGGGAGAGAGAGAGAGAGAGAGAGAGAGTCCCAAACAGGCTCTACACTCAATGTGGAGTCCCACACGGGTCTCGATCTCATGACCATGAGATCATGACATGAGCCAAAATCAAGAGTCAGACGCTTAACTGACTGAGCCACTCAGGCACCCCTTAAGTGAAAATTTTAACAAGAAGCCACTTAGGTCCATTTGGTATGGACAAAGAATCCTTGAAGGTTCAAGTTGTCAAATCCACTGGGGTTTGGGTACAAAGCTAACTAAGTAATGTAGTATGCCTTTGGCCTTGTTCTCTTCACCTCTGTGTGCACCCACTGGAGGTCAGAGGAGGTGGTCTGTGGGTGGGGGAAGATGGCTACCCAGCATTCAGTTGTTTACCATCGTAGACCCTTGCCTCAAGGCTATTCATTTTATTTGTGGGGCGCCTGGGAGGCTCGGTCGGTTAAGTGTCCGACTTCAGCCAGGTCACGATCTCGCGGTCCGTGAGTTCGAGCCCCGCGTCAGGCTCTGGGCCGATGGCTCGGAGCCTGGAGCCTGTTTCCGATTCTGTGTGTCTCCCCCTCTCTCTGCCCCTCCCCCGTTCATGCTCTGTCTCTCTCTGTCCCAAAAATAAATAAAAAACGTTGAAAAAAAAATGTATCTTTAAAAAAGAAAAGGAGCTCAAGTTGTTGCGAACAACCCAGGTACCCGGTTCCGTCATCCTTCTTCCTCCTTTTTTGCAAATTCATATATAGATTTTTAAATTTTTTTTAAAGTTTATTTATCTGGAGAGAGACACAGACAGCGCAAGTGGGGGAGGCCGGCACAGAGCCCGAGGCGGGGCTCTATCCCATGAACCACGAGGTCATGACCTGAGCCAAAGCCAAGGGTCGGAAGCTTAACCGACTGAGCCACCCAGGCGCCCCTTCCAATTCACGTATCTCTTATATTTCTTTTCACGCTCCCTTTCACTAACTCACTTTGCGACATTATCATCATCATCCTGTGGCAGATTCGTCCTCACCAGTTAAGGAAGGCCAAGGCTACTCCCAGCGCTCACTCTTCCCACGCGCTCTCCACTCTGTGGCCAGATGGGTCTTCCAAAACCAAACCTAATGATGCCGCACCCCTGCCTGAAACCCTGCAATAGTTCCCCACCGCCCTCAGAGCAAACTATTTAACATGGCTTCAAGACCCGTTCTGAAACAATCCCGTCTTATCTTTACTGCCTGACTCCAACACCTCAGTTTCAGTTTCTGGAACGCACCGTGCTGCCTACAAAGGTTTCCCCCGTTTTCTCCCTCCCTCACACTCCCTCCGTCCCCACCACTACCATTTCCTTAAACCCTTTACCTGGATAAATTCTATCGTAAGATTTCAGTAGGACACTGCATCTTCTAAGAAGTCTTCCCTGACCACCCCCGCTGCCAATATAGGATTAAGTGTCCTTACCACGTGGGAAAATCACTCAGATGGGTTAGATCTCAGGGGAAAATAGAGAAAACATGGCAGGTGGGCAACCGTGTCCTCTCTTATTGCAAGAATAGCTGCAGGGAACATATTTGAGGTACTAGAAGCTGCTCCCGCACCATCATATTCTTGGACCCTCCGTATTGGGGAAAACCAAGGTGAATATCTCCATATTATCACATGGATCTTCCTGCCCCAGGGCCACGGGTACAAAGCCAGTGGGAGTGTCCCTTTCTGAGTTATATTTGTGGACAGGCTACAACTCTAAAGAGTGAAGAGGGTACAGGGGCACCTGGGTGGCTCAGTTGGTTGAGCGTCCAACTCTTGATTTCGGCTCAGGTCACGATCCCACGGTCTTGGGATCAAGCCCCACAGCAGGCTCTGCACGGAGAATGGAGTCTGCTTAAGATTCTGCTGGCTCTCTCCCGCTGCCCTTTTCCCCGACTCACTCTCGCTCTCTCTCTCCCCAAGAAAAAAAAGGACAAAAAAAAAAAAAAAAAGAGTGCAGAGGATACAAACATGAATGAAACAGGCTGGGTCCTTAAGGAGATCAAACAATAAAGGGACTTAGGAGGTGAGGAAGTAAGCCCAGGACTTCTCTGTGTGTGAGTTACCACATTCCCCCCCTCCCCTCCCCCCCCCCTCCACTGGCCTGAGCTTTATGAGAGCCTTACATGTGCACACACATATATACACACAGGTGTGCATACACATACTCAAAGGCACATATAAGCAGTCTCAATACACATACGCACACCCCCCCACACACGCTTAAAACCGTCTTCAATAAGCATTTCTGAGCAGGGCTATGACCAGCTTATACAACAGCTGTGTGTAAATAAACAAAGTTGACTCCCTCTAGGTGGACTGAATAGTAAAGGCAACCCTTCTTCTAAACTCCAGCCAGAGAGGGCACGGGCCAAATTTCAAGCCCCAATTTCAGGACCTCAGGAAGCCCCTTGTAGGAGCCAACTGGTACAAACAGCACAACCCTGTGCAGCAGACAAGCCTTGCCTTCTTCATCTATGGCCACTGACCCAAGATCCTGCATGCAGGGGTTTACGTGTGGTGCTCAATGTTTTCAACACACGGTAGAAGGAAGGGTCAGTTTCCCCCACCCCCACCCCCACCCCAGGGGATGAAGTGTCTTAAATTCCTGTTTTGTATTCTGTATTTTGTATTTTGTTTTGTATTTACACACATTAGGGATTCATTTTGCCTCTGCTCAACAAATGTCAATTCTTGGAGTTGAACCAAATGAGGCAAAACTCCTTATCTCCATATCTAGGGTCAGTGGTCTTTTCTTCATGTGTATAGGCACTTATCCAATGATGACTGATGCTGACCGCAGTGCTCCCTGGAATATGTGCCCCAATCACTTGTTGCCCCATCAGTGACAAGTGCCTCTACGAAGGTCACACGGCCCTTCTTGGGTCCCCACCCAATGACTCGCATCTATGAGGGTAAGGAAACATGAAGATGATCAACATCACGGGTCATCAGGGAAATGCAAATCAAAACGACGACAACGAGATATCACTCACACCTGTCAGAATGGCTACACCCAAACACCACAAGAAACAACAGGTGTTGGCGAGGATGCAGAGAAAGGGGAACCTGCGTGCACCAGTGGGAATGCAAACTGGTGTAGCCACTCTGGAAAACAGTACAGAGGTTCCTCAGAAAGTTAACAATAGAACTACCCTACAATCCCAACAATTGCACCATTAGGTATTTACCCTAAGAATACAAGAAAACTAATACGAAGGGATACCTGCACCCCGATGTTTAGAGCGGCGTTATTTATAATGGCAGAACAGTGGGAACAGCCCAAGTGTCCATCAACTGATGAATGGATAAAGAAGACGTGGTGTGTCTATACATACATACACACACACACACACACACACACACACACAACGGAATACTACTCAGGCATAAAAACGAATGACATCTTGCCATTTGCAACAATGTGGATGGAGCTAGAGGGTGTTATGCTAAGTGAAATAAGTCAGTCAGAGAAAGACAGATACTATATGATTTCACTCAGATGGCATTTAAGAAACAAAATGAACGAGCAAAGGAAAAGAGAGAGAGAGGCAAACCAAGAAACAGACTCTTAACTGCAGAGAACACACTGATGGTTACCAGAGGGGAGGTTGGTGGGGGATGGGTGAAACAGGTGATGGGGACTTGTGATGATCACCAGGTGTTGTATGGGAAGTGTTGAATCACTATAGTCTATACCTGAAACTAATATTACACTGTATGTTACCCAGCTGGAATGTAAATAAAAACTTAAAAAATAAATAAAAACAAAAGCCAAGGTACTGAAACAAAAAAAAGAATAAAAATAAAAAATAAAATAAAATCCAGTCAATTTCAGCCCAACCCCAGACAAGTCTGACTGGTCATTTAAGCTCCAGAGCTCCCCGTGTGGTGACGGAGGCTGATGCCAGTCCTGCTTCACATCCCGACTTCCCCCTGAATAGCCCGCTTCCTTTCCTACTCCCACACCCTTCCAATCATGTGGATTCCTGCCTGCCATCTGCCTCAGAGTCCACCTCCCAGAGGCCCCGAAGTGTGACACTGACCATGGCCCTATTTCATCAACTCATCAGCTTGTTAGGGAAGAGAACACTGTCAACAGCATAAAGCCATAGGGTCAAAACCCACGTGAATCCTTCATTTCATGTGAAGAAAAGCCTTATTCAAGGACCACAAATGGACTCCATTCACAGAAGGATGGCTCTCCTCCAACCATCTCCTCCCGCGGGGGGCCACACATGTTTTTGGCACGGGGTCAGCACGATCACCTCCATATGCACAGAGGCAGGGCGGGCGACAGGTCGTGCCGGGAGATACAGGAAAACCAAATGTAATCTCCGACTTCTAAGAATTATGCACACATAAAAATGTAATTCCCAGATAAGCGAAGTGAAGGGAAAACCCTAAGAAGAGCAAAATATTTAAACACGTGATGATATCAGGAAAGAATATTTCCATAAAGGTCTTCTTCATATGCCAGTCCTCAGCCCCAACTCTGTCTTCACCTGCGAGGGTTTTTCAGCTTGTTCAATTGTTTTGACCTAAAGATTGGGTGCATCTTGGGGACATCTGTATGGAGGGAGTGGAGGAGTTGACATCTTCTTTTGCAGGTTTCCATGTTCAGCTGCAGAGGTAAGGACAAGGCACTAGACCAAGAGACACCGTTTCCTGGGGCTCTGAGTTTACACCTGACTTCAAGCAAGCTATTTTATCTTTCTGTGTCTTAGGTTCCAAATATGTGACTATCGGATGAGATATTCTAAAGCGTCTCCAGTTAGAGGATTCTATGTTCCTTACATACTAGCAAAGCTTAAATTCTGGAAATGGAAAAAAAAAATCTACACAATGTTTAACTTGAATTTTGGGGGCAAATCAAATTAACGTGCATTTTGGGCCCTTCCCAAACTCAAATAATTACTACTAAGTTTACGTGGAATCTAAGTTTAGCAACTGGACAGTTTGATTGCTTGTTGTGTATGCTGGGAACACATCCTCACAAAGAATAAATTTCCAGTTGAGTGGCACGTAAGCCAGTCATCACGTAGCAGTAAATAGGAATTAAGTTCTGAATTTCCAAAGCTTCCTTTCGCATTCTCTACTATCAAAATCTGAAATCGATTGCCAGCGTGTTTGCTCAAGGTCCACATCTGAGTGCTGACGTTTAACGGAACGTGCCTACAAGTTTTCCATGAACACCGTGAACTGAACTGTCCAAAAATATGATAGGGAGGAGATCAGGGTATAGGGAAGTTGAAAACAATAGACACGTTTCTGTGCTTAGTAGGTATGTAAGAACTTAAAAGAATGATAGGGGCGCCTGGGTGGCTCAGTCGAGTGTCTGACTTTCAGCTCAGGTCTTGATTTCACAGTTCACGAGTTTAAGCCCTACATCAGGCTGTGCACTGACGGTGGGGAGCCTGCTTGGGATTCTCTCTCTCTTTCTCTCCTTCTCTGCCCCCATCCCACTTGTGCATGCTCTTTCTCTCTGAAAATAAAGAAAGAAACTTAAAACAGTATTTTAAAAAATGATAATATCCACTGTTGATGAAAATGTGAAGAAGAATGCGGTGGCCCAGAAAGAGAAGCTGACAATACGTAACAGAAGCTTCAAAACTAGTCATATTCTCAATGCTGAAAAATTCTACTTCTAGAAATCATCTTCAGGCAATAATCTAGCAACAGTGTTTACAACCATACTGTTTTTAGTAATAGAAAAAAATGGAGACAACCCAAATGTTTTACAATAAAAAATTGTTTCAACTATGATATTACTATAAAATCACATAATTTACAGCCACTGAAAATGCTAATAGAAAATTCTGTTGTGTGAAATAGAAAAGTGTTCCTATTATTCAACTTAAGGAGGAAAACAAGGTATAAAATAATGCAAACAACATGAAATAATTTTGTGTAAACACACACACACACACACATGCACACACACATGCATCCAAAAAAGTATGGAAGGATACAGAAGTACAATATCTGGAAAGTTATTTGATACATGTTTACCCCCTTTCTGGGCTATATTTATTTTTGAATTCTTGTTCAGTTAATGTGAATTTCTGGCTAAATAATTTAGTAACTATTTTAATGGCCTATTCATAAACATTAAATTCTCATTCAAAATAAGGCCCTCAAAGCAGCAACTGAGATTATGAAATTAGCCAGTTTGAAAATATCAGAATGTTATCAAAATGTGAAAGCCCAAGATTTTCAAGAAGGAGCTACTTTGAAGAAATTTTTTTAATAGACAATCCTTGAAAGTACATTCCTTAACCCTTTCCAGTACTAATCTGAATTCAAGTTTTATAATATGAAACACACACACACACACACACACACACACACACACACACACACACTGCAGAAATCGGCCAAACCTTACCAGTGGTTATCTCGTTATATATTATCTTTCCTTCTAAAGTATGTACATATCATTTCCATGATCATAAAAAGACTACTTGCATTTAAAATACTACTCTCACAAGCCACAAGGAGATGATTAGTGATGAGATTACTTGTCTCCTTCAACTTTCTCGTATTTCCTAAATTTCCCAAATAAAGCCTCTGCTACTTTCACAATAAAAAAAAAAAAAATTAGAAATACACAAACAAAATGGTCCTAAGTTTCAGTTTGGTCAACATTTTGAAGCTTTGGAAAGAATTTAAATGACAATTGGAAATCTGGGTGGTGTGTTTGTTAACTGTTTTAACAAATGGGAATGTGAAATGCGTTGTCATCAAACAGGATCTGCTGTGCACCTGCAGGGAAGGGTCATAATCCAAACACAACCTCGCCAGACCAAGACAACTACAGCACTGCCTTCCCTCCAGCACTATTCACCCACCCCCACCGCTGTTGTAAGACCTTCATCGAACTCTACTCCACGATCACATCTTGAGACTTTCCTAAAAAGGCAGAAACATTTTAAAAGCCGGAGATTAGGCATTTTTGCATCCTTAGCAAAAGCATTGTTCAGTCTTTATAAAGTCACTGGATTCTGGGCATGTCAGATCCAAACACTCTCACAAGATGATGCACAACATGGAGTAACTGAATGTCCTAGAGGAAAAGCTTTAAACAAAGATAATTCATTTTCTTAGATTAAAAAACATTCCCCGAGGGCTGTTTTGCCTCTAAGAACCATACTCACTGCCTAATACAATTAAGCGTCTCCTCTAAAATATCACTTAATGATATTTAAAAACACGTAAGAAAAATAAAAGAACCCTCTATGTCTTGAGCTTAAAAATTGTCTTCCTAAAAAGAATCTATTTTTGTTCTTACTCAACCATTTTTTTTAACGTTTATCTATTTTTGAGAGACAGAGAGACAGAGAGTGAGTGGGGGTGGGGCAGAGAGCAAGGGAGATACAGAATCTGAAGCAGACTCCAGGCTCTGAGCTGTCAGCACAGAGCCCGACGCGGGGCTCGAACTCACAAGCAGTGAGATCATGACCTGAACCGAAGTGGGATGCTTAACTGACTTGAGTCACCCAGGCAATCATTTTTAAAACACTGTCAATGCAATCGATTTCTTCTCATTGGTGGCTATTTGAATTGGATGCATCATAGCACATTCCAGCTTATCTTTACAAAATTTGGCTTACACTGTAAATTCCAAAAGTGTCAAAGCAAGACAAATGTTCAGATGAATGTATTCTCATTTAGAACCATCTAGCAGGCGCTTTTAATGATAGCAAGGAATACCCACTTCCAAGAATGCAATGGCACCAAGGGATTCAGACTTCCTCTCTCAGTTCGTGACTGACTCCTGGCTACTGCCCCCACCACATGGTCTTCCCATAATCCTCTCTGGCTCCCGGTGCCCAGGCTCTCTGGCCTTCCTCCTGAGTCCTAATCACCGCTGTTCATTCCACCTTCTCTGTTGGCCTGCAGGTCAAGCGTCCCTCTTCAAGGAAGCCTTCCCTGACCAAGCCGATGAGACTGGCTTCCTCCCCGCCCCCCTCCTGGCTCATGGACCCCTGTCGCCTCCTTCCCAGCACTTGTCACAGTGCCAGTACTGGTCACGAAGGGCTTCTTTTTAATTGATTAATCTTGTTCCCAGTCAAGGCAGGAAGTTCCTTGGAAGCAGGGACTGGGCATTTACTGACCATTAAAAGTCCCTAGAACATAGCCTGGTGACAGTGGTAGAAAGCTACTCCATTAATTTTGTTGATGGATTTTAACTGAAAGAACTTCATTCCAGAGAGAATTTCCATGCGGGAGACGCACTTTTAGTCAAATATACATCTGTCTCTGCCTAAAGTTCAACTCAAAGAGGGATTTCTGGAACACCTCCCATCCCCCGTTCTGTATCGCCTGACCCACTTTCTCCTTTTTCAAAGGATGTGTCCCATCACCCCTGACGTACATTTATGTGTTGACTGTCTACATTGCCCATGTGAAAGCTTCAGGAGTGCATGATTTTGTCTGCTTTGTTCTTTGCTACATCTCAAGGACTAACAACAGTTTCTGGCACATGGGAGGCACTGAATAAAGATCTGCTGAATGAGTGAATGAATGAATGAACGAACGAACTAGGCATGCAGTGAAAGCTGCATAAACCGGAATCCCACTCCCACACCCTGATTTCTACTCACGGATCATCTCTGCCCATTTGTTGGTAGCTTTTCGTCAAGGTAAAAAGATGTATTTCCATTTTCCTTTTTGTTTTCCAAATGCAAGCCACTCTGACATCAGTACTATTTCAGTTAGTATATAAAAACAAGTACCCTGCTAGAAACTGTGTCCAAAACAGTCCAAGATGCCAGAACAAATTCATTCCTTTCAACATTTCCAGGGCAACAGAGAACCCAAGATGACCTTCTGGTTCCCTTTTGCCAAAATGCATTGTAACCCTGCTCAAATAAATGCTCACCAGAAGCAGCTGAGCTCACCATATAAAAGGAATTTAAATAACACACTTCCTATCTGGAAGCACTTTGTATACAATTTAAGGAAATCTGGTTTTATTAATAAATTTTAGTTCTAACAAAATAAAACTACCAAAGGATTATTTTTTAAAAAATTTTTTAATGTTTATTTCTGAGTGAGAGAGAGAGACAGACAGAGCTTGAGCAGGGGGTTGGGAGGGAGGGGGGCAGAGAGAGAGGGAGACATAGAATGCGAAGCTCCAGGCTCCAAGCTGTCAACCCCAGGCTCGAACCCACAAATCATGAGCTCATGACCTGAGCCGAAGTTGGACGCTTAACCAACTGAGCCACCCAGGATTATTTTAAATTGAGTTTGCTGCACACATTTTCAAAAGGGTGGATTTCGTACTCTGTCAATGATATCTCAATTAAAAACGCCACTTGCAGGGCACCTGGGTGGCTCAGTCAGTTAAGTGAGCCCCACGTCATGCTCTGCACTCACTGCTGAGTCTGCTTAGAATTCTCTCTCTCTCTCTCTCTCTCTCTCTCTGCCCTTCCCCTACTTGTGTACATGCTGATGTGCTCTCTCTCTCAAAATAAATTAATTTTTAAAAACTTTAAAAAGATCATGGGGCGCCTGGGTGGCGCAGTCGGTTAAGCGTCTGACTTCAGCCAGGTCACGATCTCGCGGTCCGTGAGTTCGAGCCCCGTGTCAGGCTCTGGGCTGATGGCTCGGAGCCTGGAGCCTGTTTCCGATTCTGTGTCTCTCTCTCTCTCTGCCCCTCCCCCGTTCATGCTCTGTCTCTCTCTGTCCCAAAAATAAATTAAAAACGTTGAAAAAAAAAAAAAACAACTTTAAAAAGATCCTACTTGTGGAACAAGTATTGTGGAACTAGTCATTCATGATTAGTGTTCCTCAAAACTGTCAAGGGAATCAACAACAAGGGAAGTCTAAGAAACTATCACAGCCAAGATGAGCCTCAGGCCATATCAGGACTACCACCATATGGCATCTTGGATGGGATTCAGGAACAGGAAAAGAATTTTAAGGGAACACGGAGAAAATCTGAATACAGGACGGGCACTAGCTGGTATCGGCTCGTTAATTGTAACCAACACACCGTAAGATACTAGTCAACGTGTGAAATGGCGTGGATCATATGGGAACTCCCTGTACCCTATTCGCAATAATTCTGTAACTCTACAACTGTCTTACAATACAAACTTGATAAAGGAGAAAACTTTTCATTTCCTTTAGCCTTTGTAACTCAAGTGCTTACACTTCCAACAACCCGGAAGCTCCGGCAATAAAATCTTGGGCGTGCCATCATCTCAAGCAGGCCTGACTTCCCCCTGCAGCTTTCAACCCAAAGCGATTAAACCGCACAAGTGCAAACTGAACGTCTGCTCCAGGCTGGCACTCGGGTGGGTTGACAGGGAATACAAAGACGCGTAAGATAAAATCCAGGCTTTTCTAAAAGAAAAAGGCAACACCCAAGTCACTAACCCCCATGCAGATGTTCTGTGTGATAACGGCTAACACTGGCTGAGCATTGTTTTCAGTATTTGTCATGGGATAACCCTTTTAACCCTCTGACAACCCTATAAGGTAGGTACTATGAGGGGCGCTCGGTGCCCTAGAGGAATTAAGGAACTCTCCCCAGGATGCTGAGCTAGTGAATGACAGAGCCGGCCTTGAACCCAGGGAGTTTGGTGAAGCACTGGGACTTCTCACCACGACACCACACAGTCTTCCAGAAGCACCTATCGGCATGCGTCTAGGAGAATCCCCACCACCCGGGGAGTTTCCCTAGATGGGGCAACATTTGAGTTGTACCTTTAAACGGTAGGATTTTAAAAAATGGTTAGAAGGACAGGGTAGAAGGAGGGGACAGACAGCCCACAGGGGCAGAAGGGCTTGCTTATAAATGTTGCCTTGGCCACAGTTTGGAGAACGAGGTCTCGATGCTGGCATTACCTTCAGCACTTTACAGAAAACATCTCACTGAATCGTCACAACTGCACGGTGTATCTACGTTTCGCAGCGGAGGAAAGGGAGGCCTGAAGTTCCTCCCACCATCACATACTTGGCCACAAAGCACGGACTCAAATAAGGGCTGTCCGAATGCACGATCTCTCAACCACACTGCTCCTCTGCCTCTTACTAATGAAAACAATACAAGGATGTGAAATTTTGACTTGCACACCGTTTTCTCAACTACTACAAATGTGTGTGATGACATAATGTAAGTGTGTGTGAGTGAGGCACAGAGATACAGACCCCCAAGATATTAATAATAATTACAACTTTAGGTGGAGGGAATTACGAGTAATTTTTATCTTCCTCTTAAGGGGTGCCTGGCAGGCTCAGTCGGTTAATCGTCTGACTTTGGCTCAGGTCACGGTCTCACAGTGTATGAGTTTGAGCCCCGTGTCAGGCTCTGTGCTGACAGCTCAGGGTCTGGAGCCTGCTTTGGATTCTGTCTCTCCCTTTCTCTCTGCCCCTCCCCGCTCATGCTCTGTCTCTCTCTCAAAAATAAATGAACATTAAAAAAACTTAAAACAAATTTTTCTACTCTTTCAAATTTTCTCTTATGAGCGCATGTTACTTTTATGCTTAGAAAAAAAGCAACGCAGCACATTATGACTGAACTCACTGCAAGTTTAAATTACGTTGCTGTAAAACATTATCCGATTTTTGACTTAACATTTTTACCTCTTCCACCCACTTTTCACAAATGGTAAACAGGCATCCCAGACACAGGTGGGCCAAAGGGGAGACTGTTCCCCACCCCTGTCACCCAGGGGACCCCTATCAGGGGTCTGCCATTCGGCCCTTCTCCCATATGTCTGCTCTTCCATACTAAAATCAGCCAGCACAACGGAGGCGAGCAGAGTGCTTTAAGCCTACCCACAGGTGTCACCAGGCTCTTAAAATTCTTAGGATTCGTTTGGCTGCGGTTTAAAGTCACCCTGGAATTTCAAAACTCTGACTACCAGCCATTAAAAAACAATGGTGAGGAGAGTGGGGCTAAAGGGCTCTTTTTTCTGAAGGCTAAAAAACCTCAATAGAAGTACCAGGTGCCAAAAAGGTAAAGAGGTTTCCCCAAAGCAGGCGGGCTCACCTGTACTCACTGGATTAGGGCTACTGACTGTGAGAATGTCTCAAAGTCTTAGCTTTGCTTTCACCAGGAGGGAAGTGCTTTGGGAGCAGGGAAGGGACTCAGTGAGGTCATTTGGGTCCAGGCATTTGCTCAGATGGAGAGTTCTAGAGGGCAGCGTGCCCCTGGGTCACTGGATGCCGAAAGCAGAAAAAGAAGAAATGAGAAATGGATCCCAAAGATACCTCTGATCTCTATTTTTCGTCTTGGCTAAAAGCCTTAACGTGGATCCTGGAGGGAAAAAATGGCCCATGAGTTTTCAGGATTTGATTAGCACCTGCTCCATGCCAGACGTTTTCTTGTGGTTACCTTTATCCCTATGCCCCTACACTGCCCTGTGAGGGCAGGATATGATTTCCCCATCTTGTAGATGAGGAAACTGGAGACCAGGGAGGTTGAACCTTCATAACATCACCCGACTCGTGTGTGACCGCAGGGCCCAAGGTGAAAAGCTAGTCTTATCTGGCCCGAGGTCTTTGCATTACGTAACCCTAGCTGTCCTGGCATCATAATGGAGGATCACTGGCTTCAGTGAAAAACGTCACTGCCCCTTGGGGGAGGCAGAGGAAATTGGAGGTACTGCCCACCTACAAAAGGCACTGAAGATTTTCATCTAGTGCATCTGACAGCAGCCCCCTGGTCCAGGAAGATGCCCCCTGTCACTCAACCTTGGGCCAATTCTGCTCCATGTGTAGACCCTTTCTCAAGGCTTGCCTGTGTCCCCTGTGGTTTCAGAGAAGCCACAGTGATGTGTCTTGTCACTCCATCCTGTTACATTTCTGTGTTGGCAAAACAGAGTATCATTCCTGTCCTTCCAGAGAGCAAAAGGCAAACGAGGCTACTAGGTTTCTAAACTACAGTCTTATATGGCCTCAGAGTTCTCCCTTGCATAAATACACAGATACACTAACTCGGAAGCCAAGAAAAGAGACTATAAATAGCCCCGGTTCCAGCCAGCAGAGGAAGCGGACCCCGTAGTCATGCCAACTTGTACATAGAAGCCTAAGGATGGATTCTTCAGGTCACCCTTTTCTTAAAGCCTAATCCATCTATATGCAAGGAGAACACCAGGAAGGACACCACCTTTGTCAGCAATGAGCTGAAAGTCTTTTTATGAAATTAGGCAATCAGAGAAAGGTAAAATTCACCGGTGAGACTCCTGGGGAAAAATGGGGAGTTTGGGGCACTTGCCTGACCTATAAGAGTTTTAATGTCATTCTTTCCTGGTGAAGTACATGTTGAACACACGCATGCCTGTGTTTACTGATAAGCAAAAGAAAATAACCAGAATGCAATAAGGCAAATACAAAGATTGAAACACCAAACGAAAACCGACTGCTAAACTAAAATACTTGGAAAAAATCCTGGAGTTCTAAATTTACAATCTGATTTGACCGTATCTTTACCCAAAGATCCTAAAAAAAAAATTTTCATAAAAAGAGGTAAATATGTACATCTCACTACGGCACGTTCAGAATAACTAGATTACAAAAAACTGTATCTGACCCCCAAAGTCCAAGTTGTATTTGACAACAATGACAATGTTATAGACTAAATGGAAGGAAGGCAGTGTTGGGGTGTGGGGTGCAGTGCGGGAAGGAAGACCAGTGTCCCCAGTTCAACTGTTGATGGGCTAATTGGGTCACCCTCCCTTTTCCCCAGGGGCACGGAGCACCCTTACTAATAATCACGGGATCAATATCAACTCTCTGCAACAATTCACAAGATCGAAAGGGCCATTACCGCACCTACCTACAAGGTCTTTCTCTCTCCAGAACTCACAGTGTGATCATCATGGTTTCTGATACTGTCATGAAAGGAGGTGGAAAAAAGCCACTGACATTTATTGCATAGGATTAAGCTGATGTCGCAAGGGAAATTTAGTCGTTCCTCAGCTGGTAAAAAACCATTCTGTAGGAAGGCCTAGAAAGTGATCGTCTGTTTACATGCATGTCTCGGCTAGAACAGAGTGGCTAAGACTTGGTCTCTCTGACTGTCTCTCTCTGTCTGCCTGTCTGTTTTTAAAATGTCAGAGTGGGGGCGCCTGGGTGGCTCAGTCGGTTGAGCGGCTGACTTCGGCTCAGGTCACGATCTCGCGGTCCGTGACTTCGAGCCTCGCGTCAGGCTCTGGGCTGATGGCTCAGAGCCTGGAGCCTGCTTCCGATTCTGTGTCTCCCTCTCTCTCTTCCCCTCCCCCGTTCATGCTCTGTCTCTCCCTGTCTCAAAAATAAATAAACGTTAAAAAAAAATTATAAAAATAAATAAATAAATAAATAAAATGTCAGAGTGAAGAGCTCCATGCTCTCTGTTTTGGCCGATCCCCCACGCCCATCTGTGCAGGGTTTGGCAGCTGAAATACCCAGGGATTCCCCCAGCGCTCCACGACCAAGCTTGTCCCAGCACCATTTCCCTGTGGCTCAAAGGGTCTCCGTTTCAGACGTGTTAACGGTAGCTCCTTCTGAGTCCCTATCCCCATGGCAACACCGAGGTCAGACCTTACGAACTTTGGAGCAGAAGGCGGCCGAAACAGTGATTCAGATTTCACTGATTTTTTGCTAGCTCTTACATCTCACGTACATATGCACCCTCATACCCAATCTTCTTACCTCCAGCCACAGATGTGTCTATCATCCATGCTAAATGCAACCAGAAAAAGGGAAAAGAGCCTCCACCAAATCACTATCTTTTTTGTGACCTTATCTGACCCTGAAGAAATAAACAGGAATAAAATGAATCAAAAAAGAAAGATTGTAGGGGCGCCTTGGTAGCTCAGTGGTTAAGCATCCGACTCTTGAGCTTGGCTCAGGTCACAATCTCGCGGTTCGTGGGTGTGAGCCCACACTGAGCTCTGCATAGGCCGTGCAGAGGCTACTTGAGATTCTCCCTCTCCTCTCTCTGCCCCCTCCCTCAAAACAAATAAACTTAACAAAAAAAAAAAGCGAGAAAGAAAGATTGTGTTGGACAATCAGATCCTTGAGGACATGACCCCAGTCTGACTGATCTTCGACTTTCAGTGTCTGACAAGTATTTGAATCATGATAGACATACACAAATCAGATATTTAATAACTGTTTCCTGAATGAGAATGAATCCGAGCAGTTTCCTCACTACCTGAGCTCTAACAAAGACTAATAAAGTGTAGTTAGTGCTTAAAGTACCATTTCAAATGGTTTAAAACTCACTCGGAAGATCAGTGACAATAAATGTAACACACAGACACGCCAAGGATCATGTACATTATGAAGGTAAAGTCCTCAATCCCTACAGACTTACTACTTAAAGGAGATACCAAATACTGTAAAGTGACATCATGCCTACATTAACCTAATTCAACCCTACGTCCTCAATAACCACCACCAAAAAAAGGAGAGGGAGAATCTGGGATGTGTTTTGGGTATGCACTTATTGTCAATAACCACTCCCCCAACAACTGACACTTTTACCTTCCTTACCCTGTTTGTACAAAGCCAAATATGCATGCGCTCGTATGATTGTTTAGCAAACACTATGTCATTGTAATTGGAGGGCAGAATTTTCCTTGGCATACTAGAAATGGCTCTGATGAAGACATAGAAGGTGTTCTCATCTACAACATGCTGAATTCAGAATCCAACCCAGTCTGAAAGTGTCCGTAAAAAGCGCAGGAGCAAGAACTTACCCCCCACCCAGCCAGGTTTCTGCTGTAAAAAACATGGGGGGTGGTGCTTTCTTTCTACTGGACACCAGTAATCCGAGGGGGTATTTTGTTTTTAAAAAGGCAAAAGACTGGAGCCTCCTGTCCCCTGGCGGTGCCTCTGGGCATGTATGTGAGTGGGTGTACTATAAATTGCATGTTGAGTGCACACGTGTGCACGTGTGTGTGCGTGTGCGTGTGCGTGTAGATTTCTGAAGACTTAATGAATAGGAACCTGTTAACTTTAAGGAAATGAATGTTTCCCATAAACACTTTGTTCCTAATGTTGATTTAATACTTCAGTAATTCTAACCTGTTCTCCACACATAATCCTTTTATTCTGACCCAACCTACACATCTTGTTTATTTAATATGCAACAAAGTAAACTGATAAAGGTAACTAACTAATATGTTGGGAGAGTGCAGATCTTTCAAGTTTCTGCTACTTGGAGGCCGTCAGTCAAAGGAGATGTCCCAGTACCAAACCCATGTCAATGGGGAACATAACAGCAACAGTGATTATCTGTATTTCAAACTTCCCTGTGCAAATTTTGACAACAGCCAACGTGATTACATTGGGTTTAGTTTTAAGAAACATGGAAAATGGAATATTCTATAGATTTATTTAAAAGGATTTAAAAAGAAGACCCTATTTCAACCAAATAAAATAGTTTTACCAGTCTCTAGCTAAAGGTGGTTAATACAACAGACTTAAAGGTTATTTTATTCATATGTTACGTATTAATATTTTATTTTAAAGAATTGTTATTTCACTGATGCTGTAACACTCTTCACTTTGGTTTGTGTTTCTAAATTTATATTTTTATTTTTAAAGTCTTGAAACCAAAATAAAAAGTCCCAATTCTCTACAATGAATTTGTTGTTTAAACATTTGTATTAGTTAAGGGAAAAGTGTAAAGGGCATACTCAACAAATCCAAATTGTATTTAAATTTGAATCCGTGTTAGAAAGAACAGATATCTGGTGCACACACTGCTCCACAGTGCCTGAATCATGCAAAACAGTAAAGCAAATCTAAAGTCACAAGTAAAGGTGTCTCAAATTGCCACCTTCAATGCTACTAAGATTTTACTTGTCTTGAGCGATGATAAGATTTAACAAATTTTCAAAGTATTCAAAAGGTAAACTATTATAGAACACAGTTTCAATTCAGTAACTATTACACAGTCTCTGTTTCACTCTCCAGAAGTTTCTACTAGATTTTTACTAATAAAAGTACTCATTTAATGAAGGCCATTTGAGACTCACCAACTACAGCTTTCTCTTGGCAAACTACTTCTGCTACCCCCAGTTCCCCTGAGCTTACTAATTTGCAAATATATTTGTGGTACTTTTATAGAAATGTAAAATCTAAACATTTAGAAGTCTCCATGAATTGCCACGCGTTTTCAAAACCTACAAAAATGTAACAAGACACAGCCCTAAATACAAACTTCTAAATATCAAACTTCTAAATATCAACTTCTAAATATCAACAAAACATACAATGTCCTTGCTTTTCATGTTAAGAAATCATGTGACAGTCAACAGTCGAAAAGTATGCCTCCCCCTATTCAGAACCCCCAATTATTCATTATAGGATGCTAACTGCAACAGCAGAAAATATTAAAGAATGAACTTGACAGATTCTAAGGAACCCTAAACCCACCCAAAAAGGTTACAACCAAACTCAATGCTCCTACGGCCTAAAGCTCTAAGGCACCTCTTCCTTAACGTGTTCCGGAATCTTTCAATCATGGATACATCTCTTACTGTGGGTATCCTGTATGGATATACACACTGTCCTAAAACAAGTCACCGGCACGAATGTTTCATTAGCACCCTTCAAGCCAATATTTATAGAACTGTTTACCATGTACCGGGCTAATGTAAACCATAGGATTTGATGAAATAGCTTTCCTTCATCTACATCATTTTTTTTTTTTTTCATTTCTCACAGTGGCTTCATAGGATAGGCCCTCTTAATTTCCCCATGTGAAGCTAAACTGAAACTCCTAAGGGTTAAGTCAGACAAGCAGGGAGTTTGGGAGCATGGATTTCAACTCAGGCAGTCTGACTCTGGGCTTGTAATCAAGAGTCTGGGCTTGTAACTCCCAGGCAATCCTGCCACTAAATGGCCAACATTGACGAGCTAGTCTTATACGTGTCAGTAAGTAAGCCAGACGTTGAAGGTAAAATAAAATATTTGTAGGCTCTTAGCAGAGCTAAGACATAAATATTAAAACAAAATCATGATAACAAAGACAGCCAGGTGTGGTGCCCTGGGCACAGGACACCGGGGTTAAAATCCTGCCTCTGCTGTCCCCTAGCTGCGGGACCTTGGGACTACTTTCTGTGAACTTCTATTTCCATTCCCTCAGAAGATGCTATATCGTTGGAAAGAAATGATATATGAAAAAAAAATGCATGAAAAACTAGAAAGCATGATGCGAGTGGAATCTAAGGGGAAGAGTGAAAATTCGAGATAAGAGAAAAGCATTTTCAATCAACTACTCAGAGGGAGTGCTAGCTCTTCATACCTCGAAAGATGTCACCCTTGTAATTCCCCAGGAGAGAAGACCTTTTACCCACCACTCCGCTCTATCCTTTATGTAGACGTATGTTTAGAGGACCCATTATTTCATGGGAAAAACACAGCGTATGATAAGGGACACATGACATCCATGAAGTGTATGTTGCCCTCTGCACACTGTGCAGGGGACAAAGGGACGCTTGTTGTAATTATCACGTACAATGAAGGTCAACAATTTCCATGGATGGTTGGCTTGCCCTGCATCCTTTTCAACTTCTTCTGTCAACACCCCCTCCCCTCCTTCTCTGGTTGACTTGCACCACTGCCCACCCTTGCACACACACATTTGACCAAACTGGTCCTTCATCCACGCCCGCAGAGATTGGTCCAAAAGATGGTACGTGAACTAAGCAGGTCAAGTTAAGAGTCCTATTCTGTGGTTCACTGGACTGGAATTAGAAGGAGCGAAAAGAAACAAGCAGCCTTGTATTCTGTTATCAAAGCTGGCAAGAAGGGAGCCTGGAACTTCCCACTGCCACGTCCCTGCACAACACGGGGAAGCCTTGTCTGGTAAGAGAAAATCCAACACCTGTGCAGGAAAACACAGTCCTGCCAGCATCTGGTCATCTCCAGTAGCATCCAAGCCTTCTACAGTTATGGATGGCAACAAATCCCTTTTTGCTGAGGCAAGTTTGAGATGGGACTCTCACACTCACAACTGAAAAACATCCTAATTTGTCCCAATCCCCTTTCTAAAGGTCAGCCCTTACATTTCCTGGATGGAGAAACTGAGTGAAGCATATGCCAGAAGGAACCCTAATTCTCAGCAGAAGACAAGACTGGACGTCCTTAACAGGTCTACCCAATTCCACTTGCAAAATCCCCTGTGCTGTTAAGCATAAGGGGCAGTTAGTACCACAAAGGTCTGAAAACAAGAACAACAATTTTCTTGGGAGGTGTGCCAAGCATGCTTTCAATGACAAGGTCAGTGGTACTGAATATAACATATGCAGGGCTGAACACCTCACCAACTGGCAAATGAACCTTTCCATTGAATCAAGATTCCGAGCAAAAGTTATCATTATCACTTGAAGAATCTGATCTAACTCTTCATATGCTATTTCCTCCAATCAGTACGATTCTCAGACATCTCATTAAATTCCCTGAAGGTATCTAGTGTTGCCATAAAGCCTGGCAATACTAGATTCAAGCCAAGGATAATCGTTTTCAAGAACGTGTCTTACTTTTATAGAAATCGCCATATGATAAACTCATTGGGGAAAAAAAAAAGAACATAGCTTATTGTTTTCTAAAACCGGTGTAACTCTCTGTTCTGCCTCTAGCACCTTCCTGCTGCTCAAATGTTATTAAGGCCATAATTATTAGACTTAGGTCTTCTTATGATTTGATCATTTGAAAAATATACAGGTAGCACACATGCCCACGAACACATATTCTTGTAAGGATATATTTACATGCACATTCCCAGGTCAATAGGCTTCATTTACCCCCCAAAGTGGACCTCATTCTTTTTTCTACCATCTTCCACCTGGTAACAAGTAGCCTTCTGCTATTTCTCCTGGGAAGGCAACACTTCTCTCACTCTTAGTCCATGGATCTTATGTCAAGTTGACTCAACTCCCACTTTCAGGCAGAGCACATAGCTGAGGTCTGGCCAATCAGCTGATCACGGACAACTTGAGCTATTAGCTCCCAGGTGCACAGTCATTCAATCAGAGCCAACGAGAGACAACTCATCTCGGAAGGAGGTAGACCCAACACTCTTGGGAACCATCCTGCCACCACCTAGAGCAGAGAATGACGCAAACCTGGGAGACAGAAGAGATGAGAGATGGAAAGAAATCGAGTGCCCAATGACATACAAGCTACTCCGGTCACCAACACCTGGGCTTGACAGTTAAGTGGCCCCCCGAATTTCCTTTTGCTCTAGCCATCCTTACTTTACAGTCTCCTGCAGCGGACAGTTCTAACTGATGTACCTTCTTGTTGTGGTTGTTTTTTCAGATCAACACTGGAAAAGCGGAAGGAGGATGGGAGGAAGTGAAAAAAATTGGTGCCATAAATAGAAGCAATAAACATGGAGGCAAATGCGTCACCCACGCAAAATTTTCTAATGTTTTCAAAACATTAATCTATACGTCCCAGAATAAAATGTCCACCTTACATTACATACACATTCGGACAAAATACTAAAATTGAGCAAAATACTCGGAAGTTATGCTCAGAGAACTTCATTTGGAGGGCAGTATTTTTACCATACAATTATGCTTTTATCCTAATTCTCTACACTGTACTTTAAATAGATCTGGATAGTAATCATGAGCAATCTTTATTTTTTTAATTATTTTAAGTGTGCCTATACTTAATTTTATGATCAGGAAAAAACACCTATTTTTAAGTATAAAACAAGAACAAAAATAGGTATGTTAGGTGGAACCACCTAGTAAACTCATAAATGTCCTGTACCAAAGAACTACTCGTTGCATACCAGACTTTTCTCGCTGTACCAACCCACCATTACACCATCTACTTCTCACCATCTTTAAATCAAATTTATTTTTTTTCTAATACATGTCAGATACATCAAACAGGAAGGATCAGTTTCTTTTAAATTACCACAAACGCCACAGTATTATCGCTCCCAATTGCCTTTGAAATTCTATGCTATTGTAGCTATGATCTGGTATAATCAGGTTCTTTAGGCTAGTCTGGGTACCTGGCCACCATGTGTTATGTATGGTTAAGATGGGAATTATGAATGGAAGAAAGAGAAGAAAATAGTTGTTTTTCAAATTTCTTGGCTATGAAAAAACCTGTAGAAAAGAAAGGTCTCCAGGTCAAGCCTGTTTCACAAGGTCTTTGCAGGGAAACACAAGCCACCACCAAATTAATATCATGGGTCTACGTAAATCATCCATCAAGAGCTTTTACCTGGGGTAAATAATACACACTTGCTTTTCAAAAATGGATTTCTACAGTCCAACTAACTGTCCACTAAATCACCTAGGCCAATCTTCCACACACAGCACCAGAAGCACACTGATTAAAAAAAAAAACCCAAAAACCTGGAGGTCGTATTCAAATATTTGAGTGAGGTTGGCAAGCTGAATAGACAAAATGGATCTTTTAGCTCCTGAGGTCAGAGAATGAAAAAGAAAATGGCAGTGTAAAGTGACTGATGTATTCTAAATATAGCTTCTGGAAACAAACTAGAAAAATTGAGGTGGGTGGGAAGGACGCAAATCTAGACTAAGATATCAAGAAACCACATCTCTGCTGAATGAAGGTCCTTTGTGTGTGAGACACTGCTCAAAATCAGTTTCTAGAGGGGAAAAAAAACAGTTAATTATGTGTTGATTAAGGATTCTTCTCGTAGCGGGATTATCCAGCGGCAGTGCCTTTCCACCTCGATCAACAGCCTCCCCAGCTTTCCTTTGCAAAAGAAGTAAAAAAAAAAATAAACAAAAACAAGTCCAAACGAACAACAGTAACAATGACAATCCGACTGCACAGAATAGAAGAAACATCTCCCTGGTTATTTTTTAGACGTGGAGGTATTACAATGGGTCCTCCGGCATTTCCAACCCAAAGGGGTTTAGAGCAAAATCTAGAAGTAAAGTGTCCCCAAATGGGGGTGACGGGTGGCCTGGAGAAACTTGCTGAGAAGATGCATTTGTTTGGTGGGCATGTAGCTTCCACTGGGGTCAGATATATTTGTTTGATAGGACACCTGTCTTTAAAGCCACGCTCACCTAGGGAATGCTCTGTTCTCCCTTGGACTGTAGATCTACGATGACAGAGATTATGAGCAGGCTGAAGGGCGCCTCCCAATGGCTGCCCCCAGGGCCGTTCTGTATTATTATCCTTACTTTCCAGAGGAGCTGACGGTTCCTGTTCCTTTACCAGGTGACACAGGTCCTGAGCAGCAGAGCCTCGAATTAAAATAAAAACACTATTTTCCACAGTCAGCTCAAGCATTTCTGAGATGAGCAGCAGGGCTGAGTGGCCTAAAGAGAGGGAAAATGATGGGTATGCTCTCCTCCCACCCACCCCCCAGCACCCCTACCTAATCTGTACCTATTTTCCCTTAAGAAGCTGAGAACTGTTCTAATCATTTGATCTTTATGAATGGGGGATGGCGGGGGGGTGACTTAGTCAGGAAGGGTGCAGTGGTGGCCACAGGCTCGAAAGACTTTTCAGTTGCTTTTCTTTTAATATTTATTTTTCAGAGAGAGCGAGCAGGGGAGGGGCAGAGGGAGCAAGACACAGAATCCGAAGAACGTTCCAGGCTCTGAGCTGTCAGCACAGAGCCCAACGTGGGGCTCGAACCCACAAACCGTGAGATCATGCCCTGAGCTGAAGTTGGACACACAACCGACTGAGCCACCCAGGTGCCCCTTTCCAGTTTTATTCTCAGTAACTGGGAAGGAAAATAGGAAGATAGTGTGATCTAGACGGTTTAGAGACCTCAAATTACTTCAAATTTCTTTGTACTTCCCGATTCTGGAGAGCTCTGAGGGCCCTCAACACCTTTTCCCTCTTCGTCAGCCTGAACTCTACCTCATAAACCAAAAGAATTAGTGCACCAAAGAAACTAGTCGCCAAATAATAAAGTGTTTATAGTCTCTCAAACATATATCCAGGAAGATTTCTAAGTTGAGAGATTAAAGCAAAGGAGCTCCTAAATCTACGTGATATCAATTAATTCGGACTTGAACTGCCTTGATTTTTAAGATTCTTCGCTGTTAATCCATAATGGAAATACTTAGGACCATAACGATAATGCTAGGTTACACTCATCATGTAATCCCTAAAATAATCTGTCAAAAGAAATGTGCATACATTTATACATATATATGTATGTATGTAGTCACACATATTATGGATACAGGATCAATTTATATTTAAAGCTTGCTTTTTAAAGTAAATTAACTTTCTCAGTAGACTCCTTTGGTCGAAAATCCAAAAGAAAGCACATGCCTGACCCAGAAACCTACAACTCCTCGCACCCACAGACCCTTCCCTGTGTCTCTGCCACATTTTGAACTCACCTCTATTACGGAACTCGTAACAACGGGCTGTAAAGCACGAATCCATTTAACGCTCTGATATCTTCATCCAGAAACCTTGTTATTTGTTGTTTTTTGTTTTGTTTTTTTCAGATACCAGGGACAGACGGCATTGTATTAGTTTTAGGTGTACAACGTCGAAATGATTTGATTTATGTATCTATTGCGAAAAGATCACTACGGTGATCTTTTCCCACAAAGAAGAGGGCCCTCAGAGCTCTCCAGTAACCCAGCATTATCATTATGGTCCTAAGTATTTCCATTATAAATTAACAGCGATGAATCTTAAAACTCAGGGCAGTTCAAATCTGAATTAATTTATACCACAATTTTCAAACATACAATACGGCCTTATAAACTGCAGTCACCATGCTGTACCTTGCATGCCCAGGACTGACTGATTTGATGACTGGAAAGAACCTTGTTATTTTGTTTTCTATCTGGCCCAGTGCCGGGCAAAGACACTCCACATGTTGGTGAACGAACGAGTCAGTGAGTGGATACGCAGATGAGTAAACGAGAACCAGTAAAGAGAACGTAGTACAAATAAAGTTGAGCAGAGTCAGACGGTAACGCGCACACGTGGCCTGTCTCCAATATAGTTTTCACACTGACACAGACAAATGCTCGGAGACACTGTTTCATAAATAAAGTGTAGGCACCTTCAAACCCTGAGTCCAGAGTCGCTTTTCCGCTCTGACTAAATAAGACTAAACACCGATGTCTGGTCCTAAAACAACTGTGTGTGAAAATCGGGCCGTCTGCAATCTTTTTTTTTTTTTTTTTTTTTTTTTTAATCATTAAAACATAGTTTATTGCATTCACAGGACTTATCACATCTTCAGGATGCTGATGCTTCTTATATGAACGGAAAACAACAGTAAAACTGTTCTGATCTGTTTTATAGGAAGGCCGTAAACATCTCCCCCAAGACCATTAGCACGCGGAGTTGTCTAACAAATACTAAGCAATTCTTCTTCCAAAAGAGGGTAATTAGATAGGGGAAAGGGCAGTGTCTCTTGGTAACCAAATAAGCTAATTTTCTCAAACAACTGCTCTCCCACAAACGAATGGCCTGAGGCAGAAAGAGAATGGCTGAGTTTCAACTTATACGACCACTAATGACTACTTCTACTCTGGGGAAAATGGCTGTTAGTCAGCATAGCTGGTTCAAAAGGGTTTGTGCAAATTCACCGAAAGAGCCATAATATGATATTAAGATAAACAGCTGTTTGGGGCCATAAACCCTCTCACCTTCTTGACATCTGTGAGGAAAACCTGTTTGTATTGGCTGTGTACATGGTTTTACTTTATCTGTTGAAACAGTCTTGTAAGATTTTTTTTTTTTTTTAATGCAAAATTCTGGAATAAGGTTGCCAGTAGAAAATATCAGCCTCTGCCTCCCAGCTGTTTTATTAGGCTCTTTGGCCCCAGAAACATCTTCTGGAGAGGCGGGCGGGCAGGCAGGCAGGACACTGCGGAGGGAATCTCTGAGAGAGACATTGCCCCGTCCTTCTCTGTGTGCTTCCGTTCAGCAGGCACAGCTCTCCTGCCCCTGCCCTGGGGTCCAGGGCTCCCACAGAGCTCTGCTGTTAGCTTAGTCAGCACTCTGTCCTCTCCCTCCCACCCCACCACTTCCGCCTGCCCCAATCTATTTTGAAATTGTTCAAAACTATAGAAAAATTAGAAGAATGGTATGATTAACATAGCGTCCCCTTGGACTCACTACCCTTGAACAGCTCTTCCCCATGTATACTCAGCACTAAAGAGGCGACTCTCCTAACTCCCTGATGAACTGGAGCTTAGCGTGAAGCCAACCCCGCTCTTGGGACCCAACAGGTTGCCCTGCTCTTGGCAGTCACGGCTCAGGTGGCTGGACCTCGGGCCTTCCGCGCACAGTCATAACGGCTGGCTTTGGCCTAGTGACCCAGAGCTACCATGTCATGTTCTCCCCCATTTGGAGCATCAGTGTGGCCTAAAGTCTCTGACTGCCCAAACGAACACCTTAAACGTCCCCCAAAATATACCAATTTGATCTAATAATGACTCTCTACTTTAAGTGTATGAACTTGGGCAAATCAATTAACCTAAGGCCTCAATTCGTCACCTGTTAGATGTGGATGCAGATAGCACCTGCCTCAGTGAGTTGGGTTACTGTTTAATAAAGTGCCTTCCAGAGTGGCTGGCACACCATCAGTATTCAGTAAAAGTTAGCTATCACTATCAACTTTATATTCATACGCTCTTTGACAGGGACTGGTTTCCAATCAGCCGACCCATCAGTGCACTTTTTCAAAGCTTCTCTCACCCAGGATGCTGCCGCGTAACTCAAGGCACAGAAGCCCTGGGATCTGGTGCCCTCCAACCCGCCCTAACTTCATCTCCCATCCATATCTCCATACATCCAGATTCCATACACATGGATACTTAGCATCCCCCAAATACCCTGTGTGCTTAACATTTAAATGTTTAAGTTATTCTTAATTTAATCTGAATATTAATTTCAGTGCTTAAAATTGAATTTCTTAATTTAAATCGAAAATCTCAATATAAAATTGTTCTTGGAGTAAATGCTCAAATCCTTCCTATTCTTACTCTTCTGAATGAAATGTCATTTCCTCCGGGCTCACACAGGCCTCCCTTCTGCTCCTCCACTAAAATACACACTTCCTCTAAGTTCCCAAATGGCCACTGGGGCACCTGGGTGGCTAAGTCGGTTGAGTGGCTGACTCTCAATTTTGGCTCAAGTCATGATGTCACAGCTTGTAGGACTGAGCCCCAAATCGGGCTCTGCATTGACAGCACTGGAGCCTGCTTGGGATTCGTTCTCTCCCTCCCTCTCTCTCCCCCTCCCCCACTCATTCACGCGTGTGCGCACACACTCTCTCAACATAAATAAATACACTTAAAAAAAAAACGACAACCAAAGAGCTATTTGTATGTCAGTAAGTCATGTCTTGGCTTACTACTTTCCTGGTGGCTGCTTCCTACCTAATTTTTTTCCTTATGACCCAGCCTGATCCCTTGATCCCTTCCAGGTCACAGTGCTTAATCCTGAGCAAGCATTAGAATCCCTTGGGAACTGTTTCCACAATGCACACGCCCAGCGCTCTGACGCTAACGACACATTTGACTCTGAAATCTTTCATTGAGATTTCTAGACTGGACTCCTTAAACACATCCGGCTTAGTGAAGGAAAATTACTGGAAATAAGACCTTGAAAAGAGTAAATAACATTCTTCGGCATGTTTCTCACCTTGGTGAACCAGTAAACACCATCAAATGAATCAGCAAGGGATTGCCAGACGATCTTTGATTTTTTTTTCCCCACAAGTGGCTAATACGTAACAGGGCATTCTGACCGACCATGTGGTTTTCTTCATTGCTACGGCTCTCCTTATAATTGTCTGAAAGATTAAAGGAGGACCTCAATTCCTCGTTCTTCTTGGTATCAAATGACTATAAGCTAGAAATCATAACTGCAAAAACTCAACAGAGTTAATAATTCACTGTGAGAAATGCAAGTCTAAAAATTATTTTTAAGTGGCTCAGATCTTGATACAAATGAAAAACACTGAGGTAGGCCATAACACAGTACATTTTCCAATTTAGCTCTGCTTTAGAAATTTTTTTTAATGTTTATTTATTTTTGACAGAGAGAGAGAGACAGAGCATGAGCGGGGAAGGGGCAGAGAGAGGGAGACACAGAATCTGAAGCAGGCTCCAGGCTCTGAGCTGTCATCACAGAGCGTGACACGGGGCTTGAACCCACAGACCGTGAGATCATGACCTGAGCTGAAATCAGACGCTCAACCGAATGAGCCACCCAGGTGCCCCAAATTTAGCTCTGTTTTTAAATGTGAGAGGTTAAAGGGTACAAGGAAAACCTAAAAGTCGCAAATACATACTCATGCACACACACATGCAAAAATGCTTGTGTGTGTATATCGACAGGTGTCACGAAACTAAGTACAAAGAACCCACCTGTTGTTGATATGCAATAGTTCATGTGTGTTTTACCCATCACACAAAGTATGCTAAGGAGTGAACCAGATTCTGGGTAACACTGATGAATTTAATCTCTAAAAGCCCCAAGCCTTTTGAACACTTTATAAATCCCTGACATGTCCTTAGGTGCAAGTAATCAAGGCCTTAGAAAGAAAGTCTTATACTTTGAAGAAATGGAATAATCTAAATGAAAATTCATACAGTGAAAATTGAAGAGAATTCATAATTGACATATTAGTTGAGTTGGTTAGATCAATTATGAAAATACATGAAATTTTCATGTATTATTTCATACACAGGAAGATACAGGAATCACATTGACACGTATGGGGGAAACGTACCTCTTTACTCCTTTAATATTCTAGAAAAAGATGTTTTTCTGATACATGTTAGCTTTTTAAAAATTTTCATTTAAATCCAAATTAGTTAACATCCAGTGGAATCATGGTTTCAGGAGGAGAATTTAGTGATTCGTCACTTACACGTAACACCCAGTGATGATCCCAACAAGTGCCCTCCTTCATGCCTATCACCCATTTAGCCCGTCCCCCACCAAACACCTCTCCAGCACCCCCCAGTTTGTTCTCTGCATTTAAGAGTCTCTTACGGGGGCGCCTGGGTGGCTCACTTGGTTAGGCGACCGACTTTGGCTAAGGTCATGATCTCACAGTTCGTGAGTTGAAGCCCTGCGTCAGGCTCTGCGCTGACAGCTCAGAGCCTGGAGCCTACTTCCGATTCTGTGTCTCCCCTCTCTCTACCCCTCCCCTGCTCACGCTCTGCATCTCTCGGTCTCTCAATAATAAATAAACGTTAAAAAACATCTAAAACAAAAAAGAGTCTCTTACGGTTTGCCTCCCTCTTTTTATCCTACTTTTCCTTCCCTTCCCCTATGTTCATCTCTTTGTATTTCTTAAATTCCACATGTGAGTGAAATCATATATTTGTCTTTCTCTGACTTATTTCTATGTTGGTTTTTTAGTGTAAATCTATCTTCATGTTAAACATGGAAGCTACAAGAAAACAAAATTACATATGAAGCTAATTGTAACAGTCACCATCTACTGTGGGTTGAGTTATGATCCACTCCCCTCCAAACTCGCATGTTGAAGACTTAAGCCCTGAGAGCTCAGGATGTGACTTTATTTGGAGATAGGGTCTTCGTAGCGGTAATTATGATAACATGAGGTCATCCAGATGAACCCTAATCCAACATGTCTGATATGCTTATAATGACAGAAAACAAACTATGGGTCGACAGAGGGAAGTGGGTCGGGGGATGGGCTATATGGGTGACGGGTGCTAAGGAGGCACGTGTGATGAACGCTGGGTGATGTAAGTGATGAATCACTTAATGCTACTCCTGAAACCAATACTGCACTGTTATCTTCACTAAAATTTAAATTTAAAAAAAAGTGGCGGGGGGGGGGGGGGACAAAAGGGAGGCGGGGAAAATACGGAGACTGACCCACAACAGGGAGAAACTGCATGAACACGAAGACAGCCACCTATAAGCCAAGGAGAGGCAGGAACAGGTCCTTCCTTCACAGCCTCAGAAGGAAGGACAAGTTCATAGTCTTGGCCTCCGGAACTGTGAGACAATAGATTTCTGTTGTTGAAGCCGCCTAGTTTGTGGTACGTAGTTACAAAAACTCTAGCAAAGGAATACACCACCTGCAGTATTTTTCTTTCAAATGAACAGTTAGCTTGTTTGGTTTGGTTGGGGGCGGGGGGTGGGGGGCGGGGGTTGTTTTTGTTTTTTAAAGGTGGTTGGCGGGGCGCCTGGGTGGCGCAGTCGGTTAAGCGTCCGACTTCAGCCAGGTCACGATCTCGCGGTCCGTGAGTTCGAGCCCCGCGTCAGGCTCTGGGCTGACGGCTCGGAGCCTGGAGCCTGTTTCCGATTCTGTGTCTCCCTCTCTCTCTGCCCCTCCCCTGTTCATGCTCTGTCTCTCTCTGTCCCAAAAATAAATAAAAAACGTTGAAAAAAAAAATTAAAAAAAAAAAAAAAAAAAGGTGGTTGGCCATTTAGCAATTTTATTTTTTTTTAATTTTTATTTAAAAATTTTTTAATATTTACTTTTGAGAGAGAGAGACAGAGACAGAGCATGAATGGGGGAGGGGCAGAGAGAGAGGGAGACACAGAATCCGAAGCAGGCTCCAGGCTCTGAGCTGGCAGCACAGAGCCCGACGTGGGGCTCGAACTCATGAACGGGGAGATCATGACCTGAGCTGAAGTCAGACTGAACTGACTGAGCCACCCAGGTGCCCCCCATTTACCAATTTTCAAATACAGCACCCTGACCACAGAGAAATCATGAATCTTTCCATGGGAGTGAGACCTCTAAAGGGGAGTAAACCCTCAAGCTTCCACCTATAGGAGAAAGAAGACCCTGGCTTCGAGAAGATACTACTTTCCAGGAAAGAAAAACTGGTGAGGTCCCGGTGCCCAGACTCTCAGCCAGGATGGAGAAGGGAAAGCAGAGTTAAGGCAACGTGTCCTGGTCAGAAGCCCAAACAGTCAAGCTGTCCCCCGGTGACTCAACACCAGGTATGAAGTAAAAGAAGGAGGGGACGCTGGAACGTTTTACAGATACCAACGACATAAGGGAACCATGAAGGGCCCTGAGCCAAGACAATTCTCTAAAACTTGATGGCAGTTTGGGGGGGTTGACACGGACAGTGAGCTGGTGCAGGGGACAAGGACTCCCTGAAGGGCTCCATCTTCACTTTCCCAATCACGTAGCCACGGAAGACTCTATAAAAATGTTCTCCCCTCCTCCTGTGACTATTTTCCTATCCCTCCCGCCCCCCCCTTATTGGTCAAACTCTAAAATAAGCACATGGAGAAAGGAAGCGTGATAAGATCTGAGGTCGAGGTGGGGGCTGGGTCACTTTACTCCATCTCGGGGTCTTCGTAATAAACACACATGCCTGGTCACGAATGTGGAATAATGATGCGACAGAACTGGAATAATTACTTGTTGAACTGAACCACAGCAAGTATTTTTGAGCCATAAGCCCAAATCTCAAAACGGACTTCTCTAGCATCTGATAACCATCAGACATGAAGCCTTCCAGAAACAAATCAATAGAGAAGCTGACAATAATTCCGTCCCTAAAAAGAGTGTCCCTTCGTGGGACCAGACTAGTATCTCAGGTATGGTGTCTATGAAGACCTAAGACACATGAATAATTAACCTTAAGCTAAGTAAGTGATCTTAAGTGGTACTTCTAAACGTTCAACTGAAAGACACAGTTTTTGCAAATTCAGTATTTAATGAAATTCCATTTTCTTAGGCATACTAGTTACTCCATATCAGATCACTTGTAAATTCTCGATTAATCTCCTGGGGTTACTTCAGTCTAGGACTTCCAAGACTACAGACATTGGCCAAAAAGAGGATGGATAATAACAGCAGAAAATGGGGCATAAGTGGAAAGTATATTATAATTTGAAACATCTGAGGGTCAAAGAAACTAAAAACACCTGCAGAAATAATTCTCGGTTTTAAAATTACATATTTGTATCAATAGGAAAAAAACATCCAAAGATAAAAATGCCTCAATCCACAAAACCATTTTAATAATTAGAGATCTTAATTGAACCTAGTTCACACAGGAGGTGTTCCAAATACATGACCACAGTCTGAGAATGGGGCAGATTTCATAGCTAATCATGCCCTTGTTCTCCCACAAAACCTACATCAAGAAAGACGTCTTAAAGCTAATTGTATAAAGTACGAAAATCTAAATTTTGTTTTAATACTTTCTAAAATGCCTCCTAAAAAAAAAAAGTGAAACATTCATGGCTGTATATAGATTGACACTGTAGAAAGAACAAGGGAATTCCTTCCTAAAAAGCTCTGTATTTTTCTACTGATATATTTAAGACGAGTTCTTAAGAGGTCTCAGAACAGGTCCTATCCTTCACAAAACCTAGGTGAATGCCTAATAAGATAGAAAGACCTTTACAGGAAATCACAGTGGCAATAAATCTCCCACGTTATTATTTGTAGTTGTGTTTGTGACAAATACAGCATAACAAGGCAACAAGCCAGTATTTAAGGGCTGAAAGATTTATCCAGCCTTAAACATATCAGTCTGCGCAGGCCTGGAGTCTGTAATCATTATCACAATTTAATCTGCCTTTGCAAAACAAAACTAAAAAATAGGCTGTGTGTCTCTGTGATTAATCATTCGCATTTAAAGCCAATCTGAACTAATAAAAGGTCCAAAAAAGCGGCACCCAGAACATCGTACTGGAAGAGATGGAATTTGTTTAGAATACCATGTTCTGGAAGTGTCATGCAACCTTCTGTTAAATATTTGGTTCATTCCATTTTGTCATCCTGATTTGTATTCTGGAAGCCCTTGGAAGCGACAGGATTATTTTGTTACAACCACAACATATGTTGGCGAGAGCACAATCCCAGATCGGTTGCAGAGTTCTCCCTCGTGAGCCCCCAAAGAATAATGGCACTTGAAAATTCCAAAAAAAGACTTGCTGATTCCTAAGGCTGAAGTCTCCGCACAAAAGACCCCAGTTGGCACAGCCAGGGTGACCTGTGAAAATTAGCAGTAGAAACGGTTTGTGGGTCCTGGCCATACACGGCAGGGCCTATAGCAGAGCTCAGATGACGGCGTTGCTCTCAATGAAAGTTGCCATGCTGTGGAGTCGTCCAAATAAAGCAAACTGGCGGGCATCCGCTGAGCATTTGGTGTTCATCTTAGGAATACTGCCAGGTACATAAATGTAGCCAGGGAGAACACATGTCTTTAAGAAAATGAAGAAATTAAAAAAGGAAGGAAGGAAGGAAGGAAGGAAGGAAGGAAGGAAGGAAGGAAGGAAGGAAGGAAGGAAGGAAGGAAGGGAGCACACAGAAGAGAAGTGACTGGGCTCGAGAGAAGGACTAACACTGCCCTCTCCACCCCCCCCACCACCCCCCACCCCCGTGAGCTGCTTTAACTTTGATGACCAGCGCTCATTTGCAGATGTACATAGCTTCCCTGACCTTGGCAGTATCGAGGAATTTATACAGTTAGCAGTTCTTGCACAATCTCTTGAAAAGAACAGCACAAACGTTCTATCCTTCGATGCCAGGCAGGCCTTGTTACTCTTCTCCACCTATTTTTCTTCCAGTAAATTAATTTACTCACTTAGGTTCTGGTGCTAAAATAAACTACTCATTCTTCTTTTCTCCTCCTCCTTTGACAACAGACCCCTGGGATTTCTATCTTTCTTTTCTTTCTTTCTTTCTTTCTTTCTTTCTTTCTTTCTTTCTTTCTTTCTTTCTTTCTTTCTTCTTTCTTTCTTTGTTTCTTTCTTTCTTTCTTTTCTTTCTTCCTCTTTCTTTTTCTTTCTTTCTTTCTCTCTTTCTTTCCTTTCTTTCTTTTCTGTCTTTCTCTTTCTTTCTTTCTCTTTCTTTCTTTCTTTTCTTTCTTTCTCTCTCTCTCTTTCTGTGATGAAGTTGGAAGGAAAGAGCTACATTATACGACAACTTAATTATCTTAATAGACTATAACTTTAAGTAAGGCCCTACACATCAAGAATCTTAAGAATGGTAGCTTTGCTGGCCTTGTTATGATGATAAATAAAGTTCTTTTATCAACATATCTGTTCACAACACAGAGCCAGAGTACAAAGAGTTTTTCCCTGAGTTGAAGACAACCTCGGTATCGTAATAATCTCAATAAATCCAAGATAACTGCAGCTTTATATATTAAATACCATTTAGTACGTACATAATTTGAACAATAATCTTCATTAATTCTAATTAGGGTGCCTAGAAGGCATGTTTAACACTTTCTGCCTCTTAACAAATTAAAACTAAAATGCCTGTTTATGAAGCAACAGCCTAAGGAACTAAAAAACCATTTCTAACGGACCTGCTGTAAAGCCAGGTGTTGTATATGCACCTGGAATTACCCAGATTCACAATAAGAATGATTCATGGGCCTGTATCAGCCTCAGCTAAACCTCAAAGTGGACCAGCATGATGCTGCAGGTGATTTCGGACTTAAGCTCACGGCCAAGTGTATTCAAAACAAGAAGAAGAAAAAGAGGACTTTCAGGATTCTAAGTGTGTGTTCTAAGTGTGCGTGGGAGAAAGGAAACATTCCCAGCACTACTTTTCCACTTGGCATTACTCATACAGGAGGCAGAGTGTGCTGAATGGTGGCACAAACTGGAACTCAGCAATTTTTGATGCAAGAAATAAGGGAATAAAGCTGGTTTGTTGTATCATGATGTCCAGGGGATATTTACAATGCTGAAGACATCCTCACCTTCCTGTGGGGAAGGAAGTTAAAAGCAGACTAACTTTGTATGTGTTCTCCAGTCAAGACACCGGTAGAAATCTTTCCACGTGTCTTCCTTAGCTGAAAGAAGAAAGCACTTGTCATTCAATTTGATTTACTCATGGCTTTTGTTATAAGGAGATGTAGCCTATCCAATAAAAGCAAGAATCTGGGGTCAGCTACCTGGATGCAAAATCTGACTCCAACCCTACCTGTCACGTGACCGTGGACAAGTTACTTAACCTCTCTGTGCCTCAAACAGAGGTGCAGAAAGAATACGCGGTAAACAATGAAATAATAGTTAACTATTAATATCACTTAACTATTATGATTTCCTCTGCCATGCTCTACTTCTTATCCAGGTTTTTTTAATTTTTTTTTTTTTAACATTTTTATTTTTGAGACAGAGAGAGACAGAGCATGAACGGGGGAGGGGCAGAGAGAGAGGGAGACACAGAATCGGAAACAGGCTCCAGGCTCTGAGCCATCTGCCCAGAGCCCGACGCGGGGCTCGAACTCACGGACCGCGAGATCGTGACCTGGCTGAAGTCGGACGCTTAACCGACTGAGCCACCCAGGCGCCCCCTTATCCAGGTTTTAACTGATGTTCTCAATGGCCTATAGTATTTATAAATAATAATAGTACGCTCTTCAATAGTACTTTCTAGCTACCAGCTACAGTTCTAAGCAATTGGCAAGTTTGAACTCATGCAGTCCTTTCAACTAACTTTGGAAGTCGGCACTATTTCCCTGGTAAAAACGCTGGGGGATAGAAAGATTAAGCTGCTTGTCCAAAGGCCAACTAGTAAATGGCAGAGACGGAATTCAGACTGAGCAGCCTGGCTTCAGACTCTAGTCCTTTCACAGCGACCCCTAGCCACTCACCTCCTTCTTGAAAAGAAACCATTTTAAGTAAGTCTCCTGATACAATATACATCAAAGAGAACTATGGAAATTTTAAGTGCGGTATACTGTGAACATATATTGCATATATGTAACATTTCCGCTGCAGCATAAAGGAGTAAGACCACAGTTAAAAAACACCACAATTAACTTTCCCTCCAACTAATGGTTTTAGGAAATATGAGGAAGAACAAGTTCTGTCTTTGAAATGCTTGACAGATAAGGTGAGCTCGGCCATCACTTCACAACAAGCTTATACAGAGTAGAAATCATAGCGACCTCGGTTCCCGCAGCACCTGGAAAAGCCTACCAATATATGAAACATGTAGCCAACAACCCATGGGCAGTGGCCATACTGCAATGCTGATCAGGGCTCCGCCCCTCTCCCAGAGCCCCTGCATAAAACTGAAGTCCGGGGGGAAATTAACTAAGTTAAAGAAGGAAGTCGTCCTCCAATCCCGACTCTGAAATATCACTGACCTCAAACAGGCTGATGATGTGAAGGACCAGAAGACTGTTCAGTTGGTTAACTTAAGGTCAACTGATGAACTAACAACCGGGAATCTTTATCTATGACTGTGAAATTCTTTCATGGTCCCTGTTATCCTGCTTCAGGACCTAAAGCAGAAACCCATCTATAAGCAACTTTTCCTTAAGACTAAGGATCCTTCTTACAAAATAACTTTAGTTAGAGTACCACGAACAAATGATGGGTACAAAATATACAACAAAAAGTTTGGAAAAATAAAATAAAACCATGGGTGAAGGCCTCTCAGCCTTCTACTTTGTAGACTTATCTTCATGTTCACGTTCTACCGCATTCCAGTATGTTTCAACATGTTCCAACAAACGGTTAGGAGACAATTTTCATCAAACAGCCACAGGGCTAAAATCCAGCATGGGTAAGTTGTGACTCAGTCATCAGGGAAAGGGCTATTCATACCACTGGCACAAGAATGACTAAAAGGAAAAACATTGACAATACGAAGTGTTGGCAAGGCCGTGAAACGGTTGACACTGTTCCCCACTACTTGTGGGAGTACAGACTGGCTCAACCACTCTGGAAAACTGGCTTGTAGTGTGTACTTAAATTAAACACATACGTTCACATGGCCCACCATCCCACTCTACTGATAAAACAAAAATGCACACGTGCACATACCAAAGGTAGATACAAGAACATGTACGCGGCCATACTCTCAATAACCCCAACAGGAAATAACCCAGTGTCTAGCAATAGTAAAGTAGAGAAGCAATTGTGCTATATTTAAACAGTGGAGTGCGATACGGCAAAGATTCACCGTTTATTGCAACACACAACACAGACGAATATAACCATTGTACAGCTGAGTGAAAGAATTCAGATATAAATGATTCTGTTTATATAAAACTCCAAAAACAGGCCACAGGAACTTACAGTATAAAAAGAAGAAGTAATGGGCTAGCTTTAGTAAGGAAGAAGGGAATAATGGTTGAGAAGGGTCAAAAGGGGGAGTTCAGGTGCTGGTGATATTGATTTCTTGACCTGGGTGATAGCCACATGGGGACTTACTCTGTGAAATCTCATCAGACTGAACACTTATGATTTGTGCATTTGGGGGCATTTTTGTTACAGATCAGTAAGAATGTTTACTTTAAGAGTAAATAAATAAATAAATACATAAAATAGGCCTGTTTTCATGCCCCCTTATATACATACCTGTATTACTCTGTTATGGCTGCCGTAACAGAGCACCAGAGAGGGAGAGGCTTACACAACAGAAATCTATTTTCTCACAGTTCTGGAGGCTGGAAGTTCATGATCATAACGCTGGCAGGGTGGGTTTCTGGTGGGGCTTCTCTCCTTGGCTTGCAGATGGCTATCTTCTCACTATGTCTTCACATGGCTATTTTACTGTGCGTGCACATTCTTGGTATCTCTTTCTTATAAGGCTGCCGGTGCTGTAGGATTATGGACCTGCTCTTATATGACCTCGTCTAACCTTGTTATCATCCCCTTATAGACCCCCCAAACACAATTAACATAGGAATTGGGGGGAGATACAACTCCGTTCAGAGCCAAGTCTATGCTATTCTGTCAGTTATTTATTTTTGAAATTTTTAATATATTTATTATACAAAATTTTCATTTCCAAACTCTGAAACTTTCTGAAGTACCTAGTGGTTACCAAATAGTTAAAAAGTCTTTACAAATAATATAATATTTTTAAAAATGTAATTCTAAGGTTTCAAAGTTATATGGAAATGATTTTTAATTCAAGGGCAGGAATATGATCTAACTGTAAGATATTTTTAAATAGATCCCACTTGTTGTAGTGATTTACCAATTATACATATGCCCCAGCCACAGACAGGTAAGTAACATACATGGACACAAGTCACTTATTTTAACAAAACATCTACTTATGATAAAAAGAACACATTTAAAAGATGTTCTTTCAGGTGATTTAATAATCTAACATCTACCATGCATTTCTTCAAACACTCTGATTAAATCATCTCTATTAAATATCTAGTTCTATCAAGGTAACGTTTGCTTATTTTCAAATGGCAGCAAAATATGAATGCTGTTTTGAACAGAATAGAGATTAAATTATCGAAGGAAAACTAGGTTTTAACTCAGCATTCTGGCCACAGACACTGGTTTTCCTTCTGTGATGGAAGGAAGTCGGCACTTCAGGGTCCTTGAAATCATTACCTGTGTAATCATCACCCCAAACCCATGCCATGGCACACACCTCATTCTAGGACTCAGGAAGATGGGTTTTATTTTCTTTCAAAGAGATGCCCCTTTAGGATAGAGGGGTTTTTTGGGGGGGCGGAGGGGGGTTGTTGTTGTTGTTTTGTTTTGCTTTATTTTGTCTTGTCTTCTTAAATGCCCACATAAGTTTTGGCAATATAGATCTAAATTTACATTAAGTAGTTTAACAACTCTCTTTATAATCTTTGTGTTTCAAGCACAGAATCTCACACACATCACCAGGAACGCAAAAGCGAAAGGAAGTTATCGCGAAGAAAAGCAAATCGCAGTTAATTTATATGCAGTGTGGCAATCACCCCTTAATGAATGAAGTTAACGAATGAAATTCTCAAAGCACCATGAAAGAGAAATCCACGGCCAGGGGCAACTGGAAAGTGAAGTCCAACCATTGTCTCACAATGACATTTTTAACAGGGCGAAGATGAGAAACAGAGGACTTGGTTTACTCTTCATTTCTGCCCACAATGCGGCATTCACTTCAAACATCAGTTTCTCTTCCCATGCAATCTCAACAACCTGCCTGTCGCTTTGTGTGGCTTTGCCACAACTACCACGTGTTCTAAGAAGCTTATTTTTTTTCTGCTTCGGACGTCCGGCCCCGAGATAATGACTCACAGTTGTGGCTTCTCACTCCTCTGGTTCAGTCTCCTTGTCCCAGAGGCAGAATCGAGATGGATGCTTGAAATGGAAAAGGCCTTGGGTGACTTTCTGTGCACTGACTCACCTAAGCTAAGCAACTATTTCTCAGGCCCTTCATTTATTCTTAGGACCATGGCGCCTGGATTCTGCCAACGCACACACCTTTGGCTCCTCTTGGGCCCTTCCTGGCTCCTTCTTTCTGACACCGTTACAACATAGCTCTATCTGTTTTTCTTTCTAAATGTTTCTTAGCAAAATAGTCCCATTCTTTCCTAACCAACTCTTGTTCTAACTTCCTGCAACCGAAACAATTCTTAACTGGCACAGACCAGAACCAAGATTTTTCCCGTTGCATGTGAGTTACTCAGACATACCTTTGGCATAGCTGACATTGCAGAGAGGGAACTGGGGGCCAAAGAGGGATCATCCTTTGTCTGTGTCGCGAAAGTGTAAGGAGGCAGCAACCAGCCAAGAACAGAATCCCCAGTGGTGCGGCAGGTAGACAAATGGAAGCCCAAGTGCTACTAACCGTGGGGGGACGTGTCGGAGCAGGGGCGCAAGAAGCAACAGGAAAAGTGGCCAGCAAGAGAAATGGAGGTGTTCCGGTTGACCGCCATTATCTGGGGGGAAAGACCTGTGGCCGACATATTCCTCGGAGCACAAGGGCCAGATACTGGGAGTCCTTCAGCCACAGAATCAGGTTCTGTCTAGCACTGTCCTTCCCAATTTCTTTTCCACCGAGAAGCATTAGTCGCATGAAGATACACACTCATCTACACCTGGCAAGACTTTAGTCTAGACACACAACCTACTGCCCTCGGAGATAGGGCTGCCTGTGTTCTTGCTCTGGCAGTTAAAATCCTTTCTGTTAGCACGTGTGAATGTTTTCTATGTTAAAGATGTGGACACTCACTGTCTAGGGGACAGTTGCAAACAGCTGGACAGGAATACTCCACATAGCACCTGAAATAAAAGCTACGTCTCCAAAGGCAGTTCAAGTTAGGCCGCAAAGATATCATATGCTTTATTTAACCTTAGAAGCCTCAGTCGTTCCAAGACCAAGAACAGTTTCCTCTTTAACAATCCAATTCCCAACAGGGAAGAGGAAAGAAAACTCAAGCTAGGGGAACACCGGTATTTCAAGTTCATAGTTGGCAACACGGATGCCCACAACAGGAGATTCCCTCCCCCAGCCGAAAAAAAACGCCCAAAGCCATAGTCATTTCTGCTGGAGTTCACTCATTCTGTTACGAAGAAATCCTCTGTAGTGAATTTTACACTTGTCTTTCCCCAACTTGCCAGGAAAGGGTGGAATTACTACGTGATCTCACTTAAAATTTAAATATTTTAAGTATCACATGAAACTGCACGTTTTTCCCTTTAACTGAAAGTAAGTACCATAATACCACGTATATCTTAAGGGTAATGGTATAAAAATCACCTTCAAAAAATTAAATTCATTTGAATCTACCTCTGTGAACCAGAAATTCAAGAGCTCTCTTACCTGACGAACAAAACTATTTGAGGTAGTGTCCGAGGAAGTGCTCCCATCGGATCCTTTAAATCTGTTTTTCCTTCTAGCTCCTCTTCCGTATGACTACAAAAGAAAGGGAAAAAAAAAAAAAAGATAAATGAGATTATTGTTAGACCTTCTTCACCAAAATCTAGGCCTACTTCTAGAAAGGGGTCAAAAACCGAAACAAAATATAAATTGCCATCATGTGGGCATCATTAGAAAATGACACTGGAATCACAAGTATCGATTTCAAAATGGTGAGTTTATAGGGAAAAGAGGTTTCCAGACAAAGGGTTCAATAACGTGCGAATTAAAACAACTTATGTGATCTGTTAGCTTATCTGTCATCTGGAGGCAAAGCCATTGAAGATAAAAACGTTTAAAAGCAAGGATTTCGGTGCAGGAGAGACCGAAGAAGCTACAACAGCAAGGTGAGAGAAAAGGTGATGCGTCGACAGATTGTGCATAATGAAATGCTGTTTCCAGCAGCCCAGTGGTGCGGGCTTCCATTTTGGCTGTTTTTCATGTTTTAATCTGTAACTCCATAGGTACTTGTAAGAACTGCATATGGTGGCTGAAGAACATCGTGCAGTATGAATTCTGCTGGCCCTGAAACTTATTTATATACATATATATGTATATATAGAAGTTTCTATACAGGTCCAGAGGGAACACGGAGGAAACACGGTGCCAGCTCCTCCTGTGATCAATGGATGTAGAGACTGCTTTTGGAAGTGGTGAAACGGCTATAGACGAGGTGGTGAATTCGATGAAATTAAAAGTAGTTCATAAAAATGCCTGGCCCGTTATTGTCATGTTTGCATGGGATATGAAAATCTGGCTTTTTATCCACTTAGCGATTTTGCTGAGCACACAGGAAAAATCAGTTTTATAGAATCCTAACGATAATAAAACAAGCATTTCAGAACAGGGCGTTAAAAAGTGAGACAATTTGCTTCAATTGACACGATGGAGCCAAGCCTGAACGTATGCAAATGAACTTGCTTTTCCTATTATGTCTACCGTTTGCATTCGGAGCACGGAGAATAAACTATGCATCAATCTCTGTTTAATTCCAGGCAAAGATAACGTCGTTGCAAATATTGAACATTAACATACAATCGAAAAGTAGCTCAAGGCTGAGCTTTACAGTTCAATGCACACAGGTTGGAACCCTGCTAGAGCAGAAAGTGAGCCAGTGTCTTAACTTCTCCAAACAACAGGCTTCTCTTCCTTTAAAAGGGGATATTAACACTCACCTCACCGGGTTAAGTATTAAATGAAATAACAGGTTTAGAGCATTTAGTATGAGACCTAGCATATGGCACGGGGTCAGAATAATATTTTAAAACTGACATACTTATTCTAAGAAGTAATATACGTAGTATAAAAAGTAATATCACACACAGACTGGAAGAGTGGGGAAAAGGTGGGGTAAGGTATATAACATTTAGAATGATGAGACTCAAAGAGGCTTCATTAGTTCATCAGAATTTACAAAAGTTACTTTTAAAAAAAATCAGTGTGTTCAGGTCTTGAAAATACTACTTTGTGATATTGGACACACACATATGTTTTTAATTAAAAAGAGAAATATCCCATAAACCATGGTATATGTAGCACTTAGGCGAACTGAAATCTACTACAAACATTTGTGTTATGACTAAATTACAGGACTTTGCAATCAGTGAGACGGTGGTATAATCTTAAAGCAAGAATTTTTCTTAAAGATGTTTGTTCTCTTTCAAGCATCTACGGGATTTGTATAATACAAATGTGTTTCCATGGCATTTAATTAACTCTCAGCTTCATAAAAGGAAAGACAACCTAGGCTGGGCTTTCACAATGTATTATACAACGTTCTCCTCACTCAGCAGCTTATTCTTCTTACTTATGTAAACATTATTCAGTAAACTGTTGAAAAATAACATTCTTTCAAGAGCGTTCTTCCTTTTCCAATTATTATACAAAGGTTTGGACAGAAGTGTCTTTCTTCCAAAGCCTAAGAACACTAAAATAAAGCATGAGAAGTTCTTTAAATAATGTGTATGCATGTGTGTGTGTGTGTGTGTGTGTGTGTGTGTGTATACATATATATATATATATATATATATATATATATTTCCATACAGAAAAATATATATATTTCCATACAGAAAAAGACTTATTACCTTTGAAAGATTTTTATTAAAGGCCTAACCTGTTTCTTTGGGGGTTGGGGAACAAATCTATGTTAAATTTTCTTTTTTTTTTTAAAACACACTATTTGTCTTCATGAGGAGCATACAATCATCTTTGAGAACAAAGTCAAAATATAACCTTACTCCATCATGATGTGTCCTTCCAGTACCATTTTGAAATGGGTGGAAAGTGAGTCTGAAATTCTATCATGGTCATTTGCTTCAGATTTTTTTCAGGATAAATATGTTTTACTGTTCAGCTGCTTTGGTGTGTAAGCTTTTTCGTGGTTGCTCATAAATGCACAACAGGCACTGTGAAAACCACACAATATTTCAGACATTCTGTCCCAGAGTAGGAGACCGTTCTCTGCAAGAAATCAGATACCTTTAAAAAGTGTTTAATTGTATCTGCATGTTAATTTTTCTGGGCCCCTACGAACACTGTTCATAAACATAACTTCAGGTGCACTTGGCTACCTATGCTATATATATTTAAGCATGTATGTTAGATTATCAGTTTTCAACTGTACTAAGGCACAGTTTGCACACTAAAACAAAAACAAAAACAAAACCAACTAAACAACAACAAAAAACTGTGGCCCATCAAAGCCCATGCAAACTGGTGATAGTTTTAAAATATATATACTTTCCTCTTCACTTAAATTTAAGGGGAATGCTTTATTCAAAGTATTAACTTGTTCATTTCTTAATAGTGTTATAGCAAATCCTTATTCATTATGTATCAAATTTATTAAAAGCTAAAATAAGCAGATATGCATAATTACACCTCTATTCTGTCCTTTTACTAATTATAGCAATCATTTCTCTCCTATAGTCTCCTTTTTAATTTTTAACGTTTCTTGTAACAATACCCAAGATCAAGAGGAAAACAAATTAAAGCATCTTTTGGAAAGCTAATATAGTCCATTTCGATGTACTTTAAAAAATGTTAGTGAAAATTTATACTACCATTACAAAGCAAAGTTTCCTTTGATCCAATGAATATTTAAAATTAAGTCCATCTTGCTGAAATTACTTCCTCTTTACTTACTCTAAATCCTTGAAAATGGAGACTAGAGCATTTCATCTGCAGGAATTATTAAGAAGAAGAAGAAGAGGAGGAGGAGGAGGAGGAGGAGGAGGAGGAGGAGGAGGAGGAAGAAGAAGAAGAAGAAGAAGAAGAAGAAGAAGAAGAAGAAGAAGAAGAAGAAGAAGAAGAAGAAGAAGAAAGTAAAGGCCAAATCTTCCCAAAACAAAGGAAGGCAAGAAAGATTAATCAAATATTTACTTGCCTCCACCTGGAAAAGAAGTATATAGTTTTCTTAGTTCAGGGGCTACTGCAAATGTAGCTTCTTTAGGACAAATGGCTTTTCTAAATTTTTTTTTTAGCAACACTAAATATATGAACACCCAATATATAAAATGATTCATAATCAGAGTTACCCAAGTGTCAGGACACCAAAGGGAGAGGAGAAAGGGAGTCTGTGTTTGGCCAGAGTACAAAGTGTAACCCATAATACTCTCCCTGACACGTGCAGACCCCTAAATCCTTCTTGGAACACAGCCTGAAAAAGTCACTCATTTCCACTCACTGCCTGTTAGTTATGTGAAGCTTACTAAAAACAAATTGTTGTCACCACAGCAAAAAGGAGAAAAAGAAAACTGTAAACTTAAACTCCTTTACTTCTCCTAAAACATCAACCAAGCTAAGTCAGATTTCAGAAACTAGAAAAAAATTCTAGAAATTTCCACAAGTATATAAATGACTTATTAAAATGATATCCAACAGTCACGATGATGTCAAATATCAGCTCTGTGTAAATGAATGTCTTCTCTGATACTAAATGACTTTGAAAATTGGACTGGAGTTTTAAATGTTCATATTTCACAGATCACTGAAACCTAATTTCTGTATGGTTGAAATAGACAATAGTAGTTAATTTTAGAAGTTGCCAGTTAACTGTAGATTTGAGCCCACCCGTGCACACACAGTTGGCTTGGCAGGCCCTGGGGACAGCTTCAAGAATGAAGCCGCTTCTGTGGTTGATAGATAGGGTGACCGTTCTCCTCCCTGCAGACTGCTCCTCGTCAGCATAATGCTGATACCTGAAATTAGTTTCCATCTCTCTCGATTAGCATTCATTGAGATTTATCCCTCTGAACCGCAGACAAACTAAGCGAAAATGATCCAGAGAGAAATCAGACATTAAATCTCCTCATTTACTGATAGCTTAGTAAGAACAAGACTGTCAGATCCTTTACGAGGAGTAAAGTAATGGAGATTACCTCCCTAGGAAAAGGGAAGGAGACCGTAAGTTCTTTTCTGTATGGATCAGTTTACACAAAGGACTCCAGAGGCAGCCTAAAGAGAACTGCGTTGGGGATCGGGAGGTAGACAAGGAAGGAGGGACAAGGCCAGACGGCAGAGAAATGTCTAGTGGGGAAGTTCAGGGGCAGGGAGGGCAGG
The DNA here is from genome assembly GCF_028018385.1 of Neofelis nebulosa. NCBI lineage: Eukaryota > Metazoa > Chordata > Mammalia > Carnivora > Felidae > Neofelis > Neofelis nebulosa. The sequence goes on from NC_080789.1 coordinate 126,159,535, forward strand.
AGAAGATCAACCTTGCCGTCTTCATAAGCAGCCTCCAGCCAGGCCCGGAAAGAACTCTAAGGCAGCCTCGGCTACTGGTGGTGGTGTCATAATTAATTCTAACTCCGCGTAGCTGTGACAGTAAGCGTATGCTGAGTGTGTCATTTGTAGGACAGTGACTACTGCTGCAGCCACACACGGAAGGGTGCCACCACCCGTTACGGGGTTAACACATTTTGCTCAGCTCTTCCTGAAAGGACTAAAGCTACGTCACTGCAATTCAGTGGAATCAAATCCAGCAACAGGTACCAGAACGAAAATACCAATCAGGAGGAAAGGGGTGGGGGGCCCGGAGGGGAAGGTTTTAGCAAAACGTGACGCACGAGACCCACAGTCATTCCTTCTGGAGACTGTGAAAAGACTAAGCTCTACCTCGGACCTAAAAGTGTTTCTGGAAAACCACACGGACGTGGTTCGAGAGCCCCAGGAGAAAGGCCGCTGCCCTTTTCAGATAAAGCTCCTTGCTACGGTGATTCAGGATGTTGCCACTATCAGCTGGTATTACTACAACATGCTTGAAAAGCATCTGGCAAACTCCGCTGGGGTGGAACCAGCTGGGTCTTGTTGCTAGGAGCAAAACAAACAGGACCTCTGGTTACTGTCTGTTCGTTTTCAGGTGTGGCTGGAGGTGCCGGTTACAATCTCTTTCGGGCAGAAAGCGCTGACATACCCGTCTTGTTTCTTGCCGGTCTCCTCCGTCTCTATCCTATTCTCAGTCCCTTTCACCTGCTTCCCATCCCCCCAGTCATCACACACCATCGAGTCCACTCCCCTGAGATTTACCAGTGCCACATTTTAGACTAATGCTGCCCGACAGAAATATAATGCAAGCCCGTGTCGTTGGAACGTTCTAGTAGCCACACGAGAAAGGCAAACATCAAGGGAAATCAATGGCAATGCTGTATCTTATTTACACCAATATATCCAAACGGTTACCACTGCAACATGTTATCAATATAAAAATGATTAATGAGACGTATATTCTTTATTTCGTATCAAGTCTCTGGAATCTGGTGTGCATTTGACATGTAGAGCACATCTCAGTTCAGGCTACGCGTGGCTGGGGGCTATAGTCGTAGACAATGCAGATTTGAAGCTTTGGAGGCAGAATACTAGATTGGCGCCCGACTTTGGAGGAGGTCCAAGTTTGCAGTGACGCTGTTCGGCAGGTTACCCAAAAAGTGATGCCATTTCCTTCCATCAGAACTTACAACCCGTAGTTAGACTGCCAACCCCCTTCTCATGTAAGAAACTTATTCGTGTTGTTTATGTGCTGGACTGAAAGGGTTGGGGTGTAGGAGGGGTGCCCCATCCCTCCCTCGAGGGATTATTAACATAAAAAAGGAGAATGGGAAGTCTGTGAATCTAAATCTTCTGTTCATACAGAACTTGTAATAAAATCCAGAGGTAAAAAAAAAAAAAGGATTCTTAAAACCAGTGATTGCTTAGACACACCATTTGCAAGTGAAAATCCCATTTCTAAGTAGATTTACTATTACTCAGTATCACAAAAAAAGGGGGATGCTCCTGAGACAGCCCGCCCCCCCCCCTTTTAGGCGGTTTTACTGCTGTCCTGTCCTGCCCAGAGTATAGATGCCAAGTTTTCACAGCCCTCTGATCCTGCGATGCCATGATTTATTAGAAATAAAATAAGCATGGCAAAGTTTCCCTCAAATACCCGAGGTGATAGACACACAATTCAAGGAAAACTGCTTTCATTTTTGGAAGGTAGAGAAAGCAACGAGACAGATGTGGACACAGTTGAATATTTATACCTCCAACCTGCTTGTAATATCCTTTCCTCCCTTCTTCCTCCCTCTCGTATATTTATCCACTCACTAGCCAATTCCTGTGCATTGAGTCTTTGAAGTGTCTCACGCACGGGCCTGTCGTATCCATTATCGTCTCTCTCTCTCTCTCTCTCTCTCTCTTTAGTTTAGGCCTTAATACCTCTTGTCCAAACTGTTATACCAATCTCCTGTCTGGCAGCTCCACCTCTAGACTCCTGAAACTCTAAAATACCTTCCAGAACATTCCCAGGTGTATCTTCTGAATGCGACTCCATGGTTAAACCCCTTCCATGGTTCTATCATTCATCACACGGCAGGTTCCAATGCCTCCAAAATGTGGCCTCAAATTGCCTTGTCAATCTGCTGCCGAACTCTGCCCAATCTGTACCTTTCCATACTCTCTTCAAGCTACACATGATCAATATGTTACAAGACTTACAATTTTTGCGACGTTACCTCCTATATGGCTCCCACCATCTCTCTGAGAAACAATCTCGAGTCAAACCTCACCCACCCTTCGAAGCTCTTCTCAAAAGCCACCTCTTCTATGAAGTCCATATAGATTGTTTACTATTACTCCATATAGAACGTTTGTGATCTTTACTCCTTGGAAACCATAGAAGATTCAGTACCTCACTTAGAGTCCTGTACCATACAATTGCCACACATTTGTCACCCTTGAAGGCAGAAACGGTGTCTCCTCACATATGAATCATTTCATAACTGCAACTAACAACAATTTGTTGACTTACATTTAACGACATAAATCACTAAGTGAATTTAGTATTTCTTATCTGAATGTAGTCATGTTTTCTGTCAGCAGTAACTTTGATCTCCAGGAATTCAGGAACTCTATTTTTATCATAAGAATGAAAACTTAAAAAAAAAAAAAATCCCTAAAGGAAGATCAAAGAAAAAAAATGGCCTAAAAGTCCTTTCTTCTATCAAAATTCAAGACCTTCATCCAGAAATAAATGAGTTCTCGGAGTACATTTCTCACTGTCATCTAACCTGGTTAAGAGTCTAGATCAAATCAGGAGTTTAGAACAAATGTGACATGTGTTGGTAAGAATTCAGGTCCCCTGGCAGAAGCTAGATGGGAATGTAGGTGGTTAGCTATACGTCCCCTCTCTGGTTCAGCAGCCAAACAGCCCAAGGCCGACTAAAAGCTAGCTGTGCTACCCCTATGAAAGAAATGGATTTCTGATTACACAATTTGGTTTCCACATTTTTCTTCCATCTCAAAGTGAATTATGTGTTTTAAGTTAGCAAGGTTATTTCCCGGTGGCAAAAGAAAGTTCACTAAAGCTCCATGATTAAGCCAATGACACCGCCATTATTAACGGTATCAACAGAATCTCAGAGCCGTCAATTTCTATCCCCTATCAAAACAACAATGGCAACAAAACATTTGTAACCTTTATTACCGTGTCCTACTCCCTCCCACTGCTACAGGAAACAACACTCTAAGAACACGCTCTGTCTTGAGCATATATAAATATAAAAAATAGAAACGACATATTTATAAGTTTTTTTTTTAAGTACAGAAATATGTAACCACCACAAATTACAATCTAGCAAATGCAGGCTTGAAATCAACAAGCCCGTATCGCTAGGCAAAGAGACATTTCTCCAAAACGATGCTTGAAATGTAATCCTAACCTCCTCACATCGCTCGCCCAGCAGCCCACAGCTCGGAGTCTGAAGTCATCTCCCTGGCAGGATAAAAGTTGAGAGACTCCTTACCGCTGAGACCTGGAGGTGTCTGTAATCCAAACTGTACCTGCCAAAGCCTTACGTAAAAGCCACCACCTTATCATTGCCCAACGCCCACAACTGACATCTCCTATTTCACAACGAGCAGCAAACCGGAATTTTTCCAGAAACCGCTAATACTCATCGGAGAGGAAGGGGGTCCCGGGGCTCCCTGGAACGGCTAACATTTCAGGGCGGGGGGGGGGGGGAGGAAAAATAAAAACTTTCGCGTCCCCAACTCTCTCAAGAGAAAGAAAGAGGGGTGCAGGCAGACCGCGGCAAGCGACGCGAGGGGAGCTGAGCCGTCAAGGCGGCAGAACGCCCCAGGTGCGGGTGCGGGGGCGGGGGGGGGGGGTCCCGGCTGCGCCCGGTGCCCAGGGCCCGGGGCCGAGCGCCCCACGCCCCTGCGCACCCCTACCCCCTCCCACGCTGCCTCCCCACCCCAGCTCCGAGCACGCCCGGAAGGGTCGGGGGGAGCCAAGCCCCTCCCGCCCACCCGGACTCACGATCTTGAGCAGGTCCAGTCCGCTCGCCTGGTTCATGTCTATCCATGTGCCTCTCCCGGGAAGGGGCGAGGAGGGCAGCCCCAGCAGCCCCGGGGCCAGCCTCTGAAGACCCGGAGGTCTCTCCCCCCGCCCCTTCGCACTCGCTTTTCGGAAGCAGAGAAAAATGGAAGCCGCGCCAGAGCCGGGGACCGGCGGAAAGGGGCAGGGTCCCCCGGCGCCGGGAAGGGAGAAGTGGGTGGCAAAGGGCGAGGGGAGAGGAGGCGGCGGAGGAGCCCGGGCGGGAGGGGAGCGGCGAGGCGAGGGAGCCCGGCGGAGGAGGCGCCGGGAGAGCCGGGGGGTCGGCGCCCGGAATGCTCACAAAGAAAGAAGGCGCGGCGCCGTCGCTACCTGTGCGGCCGCTCCGAGCGCCCCCGCGGGAGCCGCGTTCTCCAGCAGTTCCATCTGGATCTCCTGCGCCACCGCCGCCGCCGCCGCTGTGGGAGGCGACTTGGACATGTCGCTTTGGACCATTGGCGAAAAGTCGGCGCGGAGCTAGCAGCCGGCCCCTGGCGGCGGGTCCCCTCCTCCGCTCCCCCGTTCCGCCCCCCCCCCCCTCCCCTGCCGTCCGCTCCGCGCGCTCCCCGCGCTCCCCGCTCCGGGGGGCCGCCCGGGGCTCGGCGCCGCGCTCGCCGCGCTCTCAGGGCGCGGGACGGGGCCGGGCCATTTTGAAAAGCGAGACGCGGGGCGGCGGGGCGGCCGGGCAGGGCGAGCGCGGAGCGGCGGGGACGGGGACGCGAGCCGCGGGCGCCCGGGGGAGCTCCTCGGCGGGAGGGAGGGAGGGAGGCAGCGCGGGGAGCGCGAGCCCAGGGGGGAGGCGCGTCGGAAAGCGAGAGTGACAAGGCAGCCGGGCGCCGAAAAGTTCCCCGCGGGAGGCGCGGGCCGCGTGGGCTCCGGCCCGGCCGCTGCGCGTCGCCGTGGCACGCGCGCTGGAAAGTTTTCAAAGCCACGAAAGCGAGGCCTTGCGCCCGGGAGCCTCGTCGCTCGGGCCGCCGCGCCCGGCTCTCCGCCCCTCCTGCTCCGCGACCACCTCGCGGGAAGCCGGGCAGCCCGCGGGCCGGAGCGAGGTCGCTGGCGGCAGAGGCCGCCCGGGCTCCGGTCCGAAGCTGCACGTCTGCGATCTGGGGAGGCCTCCGGCGCCCCCCCCCCCCCCCCCGCCCAGGGGGCGAGCGTCTGCGGAGGACGTCCCGTCGGCAGTGGAAGGCACTCGATGGTGGCAGTAACGCGGTGGCAGAAGAGACGCGGGGGCTGATGACCTGGGAAGTGCGGTCTCGCCGGGATCTGCAGCTGGCCTCGTCCGCCAGGTCCAAACCCCAGTCCCAAGGTTCTCCTTCCTGACCTCTGTTGGTTTTCATCTTTGCCAAATAGCACCGCTTTCCTCCCAGATTGGGCTTGTGCTTCCAAAGTTGAGAAGTCTTCGTTATCACGTGTTGGACAACAGGGGCACTTCTTTACTGCTCTGAATAGTAGAAAAAGAGGGTAGTGGACCCAGCAAGAACGTTTCAGCCGCAGCACCCCATTTAGATCCTCCTGATAGGATTCATTTTTCCATCCGAGGGTGCCTCGCATTTCGACAACTGTTATTACAGCGAAATTCAATACAACAAGGTTTCCAGGCATCGGTATTGTTTTGTAAAAATACAAGGTATGAAGTTTAGTGTACTGAAATATATATTTACGGAAATATACTGCAGTAGGGAGGCTTCAACTGCCTTTTAAATTATCGTGGGATACAGTACTTGTTCCTCTCAAACACAGCTTAAACCTGTCTCCATTATACACTAATTATAGTCAGGCTTAAAGAACAGGTTTTGGTATGGTTAAAAATGGAGGCATCTCCATAGTGTCACTGATTTTCCTCACCTTTGGTGTTAAAGTGGTCATTTTTATTTGAATTTTACCGAATGTCAAATAGAAGCACCGAAATATTGGTCAGTACTTACCACTACTAACAATAATAATAATGTGACATTTCGAAACACAACAGACTGGGAGGCTGTTGGCTAGGATATGTGTGGGTGGCCCAGACACCCCTCTGTAGCCATGGCTGGGAGTCTCCCCAAAACCCCACCAGATAAGATTTGTGGGGGAAAAACAGCAGTTTTATACATGTGCACGTGCATATGCATGCATGTACATATGAAAATAAATACAAAAGATACTGTATTTAAAGTGTTGGAGTTATAGTGTATTTTAGTTTCATGATCTGCTGATGATATCACCTTCCTGGGTCTTTCATTTAACAAGTGTTCAGTTTTCGTGAGAGAGTGTTAAAATTTCAGGGAGAACATTAAGTCCGGTCTTTCATTAGACTGTAAGCTCTATGTGGGGAGGTAGGAGCCACCCTTATTCATTAAGGCACACTCAGATTGTGGCAGGCTACCCGGAGTTCTTTGAATATTCAGTCAATAAAGTTGAATCAAGCTTCTATTCTGTGCTACTGGGAGAACACAGACAACAAAAATCCAGGTCTCTTGGGGCTTACAGTGTAGTTAATAAGCACTGAGAAACCTATCAATACTTGTTGAATGAAGGAAGAAGGATGAATTCTAACATGGTTTTAAAAAACCACCACTCTGATGAAACTTAGTGTTTTCCCAAGACATTTGTGTGACTTCTTATAGTAGAATTATCTGTATGTTCACTTTCAGTTATGACCATTTGGGAAATCAAACTTTATCTTTTATTACATTTTAAAAGGGATCACAAAATAGCAAATCATTTCTAATAAAACTTAGAGCCAAAGGGCAAGTAAATGTTTCATGTGCGATCCAATATATAATTTATGATACCAAAGTCTGTTTTTATGTGTCTCTCCTCCAGTACATAGTTTCTTGAGAACAATCAATTGTGTCTTAATTCATTTTAGTATCCCCAGCATTAAGCATGATATCTGGCACTTAGAGCCTGGAAACAATAGTTGTGGAAATGAATGAATGAATGCTCTGTCTCCATGTGTCTTAATTTTTTTTTAATGTTTATTATTTTTGAGACAGAGACAGAGACAGAGACAACAAGCAAGGGAGGGGCAGACAGAGAGGGAGACACAGAATCGGAAGCAAGCTAGGCTCTGAGCTGTCATCACAGAGCCCAATGCAGGGCTCAAACTCAAGAACTGCGAGATCATGACCTGAGCCGAAGTAGGACACTTAACCGACTGAGCCACCCAGGCACCCCAACTCTCCATGTGTCTTAAAACGTAGCATACAACTTTGCAAGTTCTAACATAGGAAGACATTCACCTGATCATGAATCCCATGAAAGCATTATATTAATTCTTTATAACCTATGCTGATTCAATTAGTATACTGAACAGTACCCATTCAGACTCTAGTCTGCCTTGTAAAAGATTTCAAATAAAATATAAGACAATGTTGTCCCTACCCCAAAAAGGAAACAATGTCAGAATAAATATAGATAGAAAAAGGCTTGAGAAGCTTATTATGGATGCCATCGTGGTCAGTTATGTTTCTAACATACCTTGACTTGTGCAATTTATAAAAACCACAGACGAATGCTAAAATTTGATAAGTGAAGCCCAATTCTTTTCAATGTTAAAAGTTATGCAGATGCCTCCAGCAATAATGGATGTACAATCGGCAGCGGAGGCTTTCAAATGCAGATGACTAATTTGTTCAAGCTGTATGTAAACGTCAGCGTGCTCATTAGTTGTTGTAATGGGCAGCATATTATGGGCATTACTAATGTTCTGAAATGAGAACAGGGGCCAGTAAGAAACATTGGCCAAGGAAGCCAGAAATTTAAGAGTTGGGTTTTTCCCCCTAACTAGGAGAAACAGTGATTACAATGACTTTACCCCTCTCTTGCTTGCAGATTTATGACTATGTTTAAGACCTTGGGGTAAGAGCTCTTTAGGACAGATACGCACCATGTGTGATTTTTCACGTTACTTGGAAAATCATTTTTCACCTCATTTACACTTCTGGATCTCTGTCATTATTAATAGCATTTTCACAAGGATATACCTGTATCGGCCACTGACCTAACTTGGTATGATGCATTCCGCTAAGTTAACACTTGCTTTGTGTAAACTTACACTATAAAATGAATGTTCTGGATTACAGACTGTTATTTAAAAGCATATAAAGATGCAAGCAAATCCAGTATAAGAGGGATGTGTGTGTGTGTGTGTGTGTGTGTGTGTGTGCGCGTGTGTGCATGTAGTGAACAGTTACAGCAGAAATGCAAGTGGTCAGGGAAAGCTTAATTTCACTTCCAAAGAAAAGACTTCATAGAAGTAATAAGATTTCGTGAGTTCTTGCAACTACCTAGGAGAGACAGAACTCTGGAATATCTAATAATCTATAGCACTTTTTTTAGTTTATAAAACATATTCATTTGTTATTTATTTCTCATCCAAACCCTGTTACAACAACTGGTACTTTTGTTTACATACAAGGTGCCAGGCTTTGTGCTAAGGATTTATATACCTCATCTCATCTGTGATTTAGATATCACTATTATGTTCGTTCGGATGAGTCCAATTACTATACCAAGTACATCGTAAATATTTAGTGGATCAGAGAATGAGAAATGTATTCCTTTGACGCTGGGGTGGTGGTTCTCCATCAGAAGTAACTCTGCTTCGTGCTGACATTTATGAACCAAGTCTTGAGTGACTACCATATTCAAGTTGTGGTTTCTTTTTTAAAATTTTTTTTCAACGTTTTTTATTTTATTTTTGGGACAGAGAGAGACAGAGCATGAATGGGGGAGGGGCAGAGAGAGAGGGAGACACAGAATCGGAAACAGGCTCCAGGCTCCGAGCCATCGGCCCAGAGCCTGACGCGGGGCTCGAACTCACGGACCGCGAGATCGTGACCTGGCTGAAGTCGGACGCTTAACTGACTGCGCCACCCAGGCGCCCCCAAATTGTGGTTTCTAATGTCACCTAGTTGTCACCCAGTTGTTCCCGTCTGAGTTGGATGACGTGTCCTGGGCTTACAAGTTTTTACTGGCATCTCTCACTTCTATTTTACTGGCTGGAACTCTGTCATATGAAAAACATAGAAGGCAAGTTGAGAGATAACAGGCCAGTAGGGTGTCTTCGGGAGAAAAGGAGAGTGGATTTTGATCCACAGCTAGCAGAGACTGACTTCACCGAGCCCAAGCAGCTCATGAGTGGCAAGACTTCACCACAGGTCTCTGAAACCTCAACTCTGAGACTAGGCTTTGGTTCGACCCAGCTGCCTGTCTGGTCTGCCACACAGGTCAAGACTGGATTTTTGTTTAGAGAAACAGATTTATGCATTTCTTTTGCTTCACATTATAACTACAATATTGTACTTACTAGAAGTAAACTTGATCTCACAAAAGCTATGAATAGCAGAAGAGCTATTAATCCAGGGTGTGTGTGTGTGTGTGTGTGTGTGTGTGTGTGTGTGTGTGTACACACGAGTGCCCGCCATAATCCAGGGCAATAAAGGTAATAGCATTGAACAATGCTGTACTTGGGAGGTCAGGAAGACCCAGTTAAAATAGGATAAATATGAGTGCAAAATCCTATGGGAGGGAATGTAAAAAATCAGGAAAAAAATGTTCCTGGTAAGCCAAACAGAAAATACAAAAATGGAAGGTGAAGAAATTCAGTACAGCTAGAAGGTCGAGTTGGAAGGTGAGGGGGTGGGCAGATAATGAAAAATATGCAACTTCCCATATTATTTGCTCTCCTATGGCCTCATTCTTTTGATAGGAATATCCCATATACAAGCAAAGGCTTTGGTCCTCCATGCTTTTACTTTCCAAATCCTTGTAACTCTTTTATGGGAGATATACACATACACTCATGCATCAAAGGACCATAGACTAATGAGATCTGTGTTATCAAGAAATGCATCTGGGGGTGCCTGGGTGGGTCAGTCGGTTGGGTGTCTGACTTTGGCTGAGATCATGATCTCACAGCTCGTGGGTTCAAGCCCTGCATCGGGCTCTGTGCTGACAGCTCGGAGCCCGGAGCCTGCTTGGTATTCTGTGTCTCCCTCTCTCTCTGCCCCTCCCCTGCTCATGCTCTGTCTCAAAAATAAATAAAAACATTAAAACAATTAAAAAGAAAAAAAAAAGAAACACATCTGAATTTCCATACTCAACGCAGTCAGCTTACTTGTCGCTGAGATTCCTAGTGGTCCATACCTCTCTTTTACGGAGGCTGCGATCGCAGCCGGGCATGTGGGTGGCTAGAATAAAAGGCCGTGTATTTCCCAGTCTCTGCTGCAGCTCCATGCAGCTACATGGCTACATTCTGCCAAATGTAAGCAAAGTGTGGTGAAGTACTTCCGGAAGTATCCATAAAAGGGAGAGAAGTACTCTTCTTCCTCCTCTTCCTTCCTGCTGGCCAGATTGTAGATGTATTAGCTACACTAGGAGTGGACATTTTAGACAATGAAGCCACATAAAAGCCACGCGCTGAAGTTGAACGAGCAGGGGAAAAAGGGGGCTCAGGTCAAGCTACCGTAGAATTGCCTACTTGTAACTTAGGCAGGAATAAGCATTTATATTGCCTTAAACGTCTGTCACTTTAGGTCTTCTGATAAATCATACCAAACCTAACCCAGCTAGATATGCTCTCATTACTCAAAACATTTTTCTTTTCTTTTTTTGTTTATTGATTTTGATGGGGGGGGGGGGGCAGGAAGGGGCCAACAGAGAGGGGGAGATCGAGAATCCCAAGCAGGCTTCTTGCTGTCAGCACGGAGCATGTCGTGGGACTCGATCCCACGCAGGGTTTCATGCTACAGGCTGTGAGATCATGGCCTGAGCTGAAAGCAACAGTTGGACACCTAACCAATGGAGCCCCCCAGGCACCCCTATTTTTGTTCTTTTAAAACTAACTTTCTTGGGGCACCTGGGTGGCTCGGTCTGTTGAGCGTCTTTCATCTCAGGTCATGATCTCACAGTGTGTGTGTTCAAGTCCCACATCGGGCTCTGTGCTGACAGCTCAGAGCCCGGAGCCTGCTTGAGATTCTGGGTCTCCCTCTCTCTCTGCCCCTCCCCCACTTGCTCTCTCTCTCTCTCTCTCTCTCTCTCTCTCTCTCTCTCAAAAATGAATAAACATTAAAGAAAATTTCTTTTTTTTTTTTAACGTTTATTTATTTTTGAGACAGAGAGAGACAGAGCGTGAACAGGGGAGGGGCAGAGAGAGAGGGAGACACAGAATCTGAAACAGGCTCCAGGCTCTGAGCTGTCAGCACAGAGCCCGACGCGGGGCTCGAACTCACAGACCGTGAGATCATGACCTGAGCCGAAGTCGGACGCTTAACCGACTGAGCCACCCAGGCGCCCCCAAAATTTCTAAAAGATGTATAAAAAATTGACTTTAAAGTATAACTTAGCCTATCTTGGTTTATAGATCGGGGGAATGCTGGCCTCATAAAGTGAAGGCCAGCGCTGGGAAAGGTTACTTCCTGTTCTATATTCTGAAAGAGTTCATAAAGACTCAATGATACTTGTTTCATACGTATTTGGAAGAATTCACTAGTAGATCTGGAGGTTTCTTTGTTTTTAATGAGTAATTCAATTTTGTTAATTGATATGGGACCATTCGAGTGATCTATTTCTTCTCGAGCCTTGATTGTTATGTTTTTCAAAGAATTTGTTCATTTCATCTTAGCTATCAGTTTTATTGTCATAAAATGTTATTAAGAATCTCTTATTATCCTTTGAATGTCTACAGGTGCTGTACTGACATTTTTCCTTTTTGTTACTGATGTTAATAACTTGCATTTTTTTTCTTTTCCTCTTGATTAGTCTGGCTAAGGGCGTATCATTTTTATCAATCTTCTCAAGTCAATTTTATGTTTCATTGATTTTCTTGTTTTTCTGTTTTTGTTTTTTTTTTTAATTTCTGCTTTTCAGTTTATCATTTTCTTCCTTCTTCTTGCTTTGGGTTAGTTTTTTTCCCTTTTCTCAATTTCTTAAGCTGAAAGTTTAGATCTTTTCATATCTTTTGATTAGGTTTATTTATTTTGGGAGAGAGAGAGATAGAGAGTGAGCATGAGCAGGGAAGGGGCAGAGAGAGAGGGAGAGAGAGAATCCCAAGCAGGGTCTGTGCTATTAGCAAGGAAACTGATGCGGGACTCAGTCCCATACACTGTGAGATCACAACTTGAGCTGAAATGAAGAGTTGGACCCTCAACTGACTGAGCCACCCAGGTGCCCCGATACCTTTTCCTACCTTACTTCTGTCCTAATATCAACATTTGATACTATACATTTTCCCTTAAACACCTATTTAGCTGCATCCCCAGATTTTGACTTGTATTTTTCTTTGCATGTAATTCAAAATATTTTCTAATTTTAACTACGATTTCCTCTTTCACCCCTGGGTTATACAGAAGTGAGTTCTTAAAGTTCTATATATATGGGACATTTTCCAGATAGATTTCTGCTTTTGACTTTTTGTTTGACTCCATCATACTCAGAGAATATACTTTCAATCATCTTAAATTTGATAAGATTTGCTTTATGTTTGTGGTTCAGGAAATCATCTACCTTGGTTAATTTTTTGTATCTACTTAAAAATAAGTTGTATTCTTGGGGAAGATGGTAGCATAGGAAGACTCCAGAATTGGACCCACAAGAGTGTGGCCAACTCACCTTTGACAAAGCAGGAAAGAACGTCCAATAGAAAAAAGACTGTCTCTTTAACAAATGGTGCTGGGAGAGGTGGACAGCAACATGCAGAAGGTTGAAACTAGACCACTTACTCACACCATTCACAAAAATAAACTCAAAATGGATAAAGGACCTGAATGTGAGACAGGAAACCATCAAAACCCTAGAGGAGAAAGCAGGAAAAGACCTCTCTGACCTCAGCCGTAGCAATCTCTTACTCGACACATCCCCAAAGGCAAGGGAATTAAAAGCAAAAATGAACTATGGGGACCTCATGAAAATAAAAAGCTTCTGCACAGCAAAGGAAACGATCAACAAAACTAAAAGGCAAATGACAGAATGGGAACAGATATTTGCAAATGACATATTGGACAAAGGGCTAGTATCCAAAATCTATAAAGAGCTCACCAAACTCCACACCCCCCAAAAAAAATAATCCAGTGAAGAAATGGGCAGAAAACATGAATAGACACTTCTCTAAAGAAGACATCCGGATGGCCAACAGGCACATGAAAAGATGTTCAACGTCGCTCCTCATCAGAGAAACACAAATCAAAACCACACTCAGATACCACCTCACGCCAGTCAGAGTGGCCAAAATGAACCAATCAGGAGACTATAGATGCTAGAGACGATGTGGAGAAACGGGAACCCTCTTGCACTGCTGGTGGGAATGCAAACTGGTGCAGTCACTCTGGAAAACAGTGTGGAGTTTCCTCAAAAAATTAAAAATAGATCTCCCCTATGACCCAGCAATAGCACTTCTAGGAATTTACCCAAGGGATACAGGAGTGCTGATGCGTAGGGGCGCTTGTACCCCAATGTTTATAGCAGCACTCTCAACAATAGCCAAATTATGGAAAGAGCCTAAATGTCCATCAACTGATGAATGGATAAAGAAATTGTGGTTTATATACACAATGGAGTACTACGTGGCAATGAGAAAGAATGAAATACGGCCTTTTGTAGCCACGTGGATGGAACTGGAGAGTGTGATGCTAAGTGAAATAAGCCATACAGAGAAAGACAGATACCATGTTTTCACTCTTATGTGGATCCTGAGAAACTTAACAGAAGACCATGGGGGGAGGGGAAGGAAAAAAAAAAAAAGGTTAGAGAGGGAGGGAGCCAAACCATAAGAGACTCTTAAAAACTGAGAACAAACTGAGGGTTGATGGGGGGTGGGAGGGAGGGCAGGGTGGGTGAGGGGTATTGAGGGGGTCACCTGTTGGGATGAGCACTGGGTATTGTATGGAAACCAATTTGACAATAAATTTTATATTAAAAAAATAAGTTCTATTCTGCTTGGGTGGCATGTTAGATAAATAGAAATTAGATTAAGTTGCGTGGGGTAGTATTTTTCAGATCTTCAGTGTTTGCACTCATTTTTTTTTAATGCTTATTTTTGAGAGAGAGACAGAGAGAGAGAGAGACAAAGAGAGTCTGAGTGGGGAAGGGGCAAAGAGAGAAAGAGACACAGAATCCGAAGCAGGCTCCAGGCTCTGAGCTGTCAGCACAGAGCCCAATGCGGCTCAAACCCATGAACCGTGAGATCATGACCTGAGCCGAAGTCAGACGCTCAACCGACTGAGCCACTCAGTGTCCCCGCACTCATTTTTTTTTCTTGATCTACTTATTCTATCAATTAACGAGAAAGGAGAGTTAGAGTCTAGGAATATAATTTTGGATTTTTTACATTAGTTACTTTTTCCTGTTTTCAATTTTTTTATCATGGTAAAATACATATTATGAAATTTACCATCTTAATCATTTTTTAAAAAATTTAAGTGCTTATTTATTTTTGAGAGAGAGAGAGAGAGAGAGAGGGCAAGTATGGGAGGGGCAGAGGGAGAGGGAGACAATCTGAAGCAGCTCCAGGCTCTGACCTGTCAGCACAGAGCCCGATATGGGGCTCGAACTCACGAGCCGTGAGATCATGACCTGAGACAAAGTTGGACACTCAACCCACTGAGCTACCCAGACACCCCTCATCTTCACTGTTTTTAAGCATACAGTTCAGTGGCATTGGGTACTTTCACAGTGTTGTACAATCATCACTACCATCCATCTTCAGAACTTTTCTCATCTTCCCAAACTGAAATCCTATACCCGTTAAACAAGAACTCCTCGTCCTCCCTCATGTTCCACCCCCATCATCCACTCTTACTCTCTGGCCCTTTGGATTGGACTACTGTAGGTACTCCCATAGATGCAACCATGCAGTATCCGTCCTTTTGTGACCGACCTATTTCACTTAGCATAATGCCTTCAAAATTCATCCATGTTGTATCACATCAGGATTTCCTTTCCTTTTAATACTGAATAGTATTCCATTGTATCCATTCATGTGTCAACGGATACTTAGCTTGCTTCCATATTTTAGCTATTGTAAATAATGCTGCATGAACGTAGGTGTACAAATTCGGGACCCCGCTTTCCTTTTGGGGGGGTAATTGCTTCCCCAAATTCACATGTTAAAATCCTAATGCCCAATGCAGTGGTATTAGGAGGCAAGGCTTAGGTCATGAGGACAGAGCTCTCATGAATGGGATTAGGGCCATTATGAAAGAGAACTTGCACGTGCCTCCGCCATATGAGATACAGGAAGACATTGGCCATCTACTACCGAGAGGAGACCTTTCACGAGAATCCTACCATGCTGGCACCCTGACTTGGGGCTTCCATGCTCCAGAACCGGGGGAGACAAATTTCTATTTTTCATAAACCACCCAGCCTGCGACATTTTGGTATAGTAGCCTGAGCGATCTAAAGTAGATATATATGCAAAACTAGAATTGCTAGGTCATATGGTAGTTGTATTTTTACTTGTTTGGAGAACCAGCACGTAAGTTGGTATCTCATTGCGGTTCCAGTTTGCATTTCCCTAATTATTAGTGATGTTGAGGATCTTTTCATGTGCTTATTGGCCATTTGGACTTCTTTGAAGAAATGTGTATTCAAATCTTGTGTCCAATTTTTGTGTTTGTTGTTGTTGAGATTTTGAACTTCTCCATATAGTCTGAATATTAATTCCTCATCAGATATGCAACTATTTTCTCAAATTCTGTAAAGTGCCCTTTTACTCCATTGATAATGTCTTTTGAGGCACATAAGTTTTTAATTTTCATAAAGTCTAGTTTGCCCATTTTTCTTTTGTTGCCTATGTCTTTGGTGTCATACCCAAGAAATCATTGCTAAAGCCAATGTTATGTTTAGGTCTTTGATGATTTTGAGTTAATTTTCGTATATGGTATTAGGTAAGGATACAACTTCAATTCTTCATTCTTCATGCGCATATCCAGTTTTCCCAGCACCATTTGTTGAAAAGACTGTCCTTTCCCCATTAGATGGTCTTGGCACCTTTGTTGAAAATCATTTGATTGTATATGCAATTATTTGTTTCTGACCTTTCTATTCTATTCCATTAGTCTATATGTCTATCTTTATGCCAGTCTCATACTGTTCTGATTACTGTAGTTTTGTAATATGTTTTGAAGTCAGGAAGTGTGAGTCATTCACCTCTGTTATTTTTCAAGATTGTTTTAGCTACTTGAGGTTCCTTGAGATTCTATGTAAGTTTTATTTTATTTTAATGTTTATTCATTTTTTAGAGAGAGAGAGAGACAGAGTGTGAGCAGGGGAGAGGAAGAGAGAGAGGGAGACACAGAATCCGAAGCAGGCTCCAGGCTTTCAGCTGTCAGCACAGAGCCCCACGTGGGGCTTGAACCCACAAATCGAGAGATCATGACCTGAGCCGAAGTCAGACGCTTAACCGACTGAGCCACCCAGGTGCCCCATCTATTTAAATTTTAGGATGGATTTTTCTACTCCTGAAAAAACATCATTGGGATTTTGATAGGGATTTTATTGAATTTATAAATCATTTTGGGCAGTACTGACATTTTAACAATAGTAAGTCTTACAGTCCATTAACATGGGATATCTTTGCATTTAAAAAAATGTTTATGTATTTATTTTGAGAGAGACAGAGGGAGAGAGAGAGAGCAGGGGAGGGGCAGAGAGAGAGGGAGAGAGTGAATCCCAAGCACACTCTGTGCTGTCAGTGCAGAGCCCGACCCAGGGCTTGATCTCATAAACTGTGAGATCATGACCTGAGCCAAAATCAAGAATTGGACACTTGAGCCACTCAGATACCCCTATCTTTGCATTTTTTGTGTGTGTCTTCTTGAATTTCTTTCAATAATATTTATAGACTTCATTGTATAAGTCTTTCATTTCCTTGGTTAATTTTTTTTTCCTTATCAAGACTTCTCCTTTCAATCTTATTTCATTTACTTCTGAACTCTATTTTTTATATCCCTAATTATGAACAAAGAGATCCTGAGAAGTAAGTCCATTACCACTTCCAGGTACATTTTAAAATATAGAATATTGACTCTCCGTGGAATGCCCCAATTTTAGAAAAATTTTCCTCTGGGTCTCACAGGATATATTATACAGTAGTTTAGGAGAGGAAGCATTTTTTTTTATGGTCCTCAGGAGGATGCATAGAAAACCACCAAGAAGTGCCGTAAGTATTTAGTTCTGTGAGTGTTACTAGGAGAAATTTACTAAACCTGTAGATTTCCTCTTCAGGTCATTATTAAGTCAAGATGACATATATATACCATTAATTCTTAAATATTTTTTTTTGATGCTGCTGTAAATGGAGTTGTTTTCTTAACTTCCTTTTCAGAATGTTCACTATTAGTGTATATAAATTCAACTATTTTTGTGTGTTGGTTTTTTATCCTGACACCTTACTGAATTTATTAGTTCTAATGACTTTCTGTGGAATCGTTAGCACTTGATTATGACATCTATGAACAGGGATAATTTTACTTCTTCTTTTCCAATTTGTATGCATTTTATTTATTTTTCTTGCCTAAGTGCTCTGGCTAGGGCATCTAGTACTTCATTAAATAAAAGTGGTGAAAGCAGGCATCATTACTTTGTCCCTGGTCTTAGAGGAGAAACTTTCAGTTCTTCACCATCGAGTATGATGTTTGCTGTAGGTTTTTCATGTATGGATTATATTAAGGTAATTTAATGAGTGTTTTGTATCATGAAAGGGTACTAAATCTCGTCAAATGCCATTTCTGCCAAGTGAGATGTTCATACAGGATCTTTTCCTTATTTATTCTGTTAATGTGGTATATTCCATTAATTGATTTCCATATGTTAAAATATCCTTGCATTCCAGGAATAAACCCCACTTAGTCCTGGTATATAGTCCTTTTAATATTCTGCTGAGTTCGGTAGGCTAGTATTTTGTTGAGGATTTTTGCATCAATGTTCAGAAGGGATATTACTCTCCAGTCTTCTTGTAGTGTCTTTGTCTGGCTTTGGTATCAGGGTATTGCTAGCCTCATAGAAGGAGTTTGGAGGTATTCTCTCTTCTTCAACATAAACAATTTTTGAAAAGGATTGGTGTTAATCCTTCTTGAAATGGTTGGTAGAATTCACTAGTGAGGCCATCAGGTCTAGGACTTTTCATTTTCAGGATATTTTTGATTACGGATTCCATCTCCTAATGAGTTCTAGGTCAACTGAGGTATTTTATTTCTATTTTGTTGTGAATCGCCTTTGAAGTGGTATCCATGTGCATCATTACCAGTGGCATTGGGACTTAATGTTTCCTATTTCCAAGATATCGAACATAAGATGGGGTTAAGTCTCTTCTGGGGATGTGAATGGAGTTAGTCATGAGAGCCGATGTTTCGGACGGTGCTGTGCTGAGTGTCGAATTCCATGGGCAGGGTGTTCTCTTCTCCAAGTATAAGGGTGGTTCTGGCAGTTCTATGGCTATAGTTCTATGGACACTGGCAGGAGCGTATGGAAATCCTGTCTATAGGGATGTACCCTCAATTCAACCATTAGAAGATTGCTATCATAAAACCTTGATAAGCATAAGCTCAAAAGATGAAATTAAAAACAAACAAGAAAGGAATCAGCAAAGCAACAAAAAGCGCAATTAGACTACCAAGAACTTCATAAAACGGGGGCAGAATCATTTCATGATAGATTGAAGCATCCCATCAGAAGTGAACTTTTATTTTGAAAAAATGGTAGAGGGGCGCCTGGGTGGATCAGTTGGTTGAGAGTCCAACTTTTGATTTAGGCTCAGGTCATGATTCCAAGGTCATGGGATCGAGCCCTGTGCTGAGGTCTGATCTGTACTGAATGTGGAGCCTGGTTGGGATTCATTCTCTCTCTCTCTCTCTCTCTCTCTCTCTCTCTCTCTCTCCTGCCCCTCCCTCTCCCACTCACACTTGTGTCCCCTCTCTCAAATAAGAATCAAAATAATTTTTTTAATAAAAAGTGGTAGAATTTCATCATTTACCTCTCTTACATATATTTTGTGGACTCCCAGGTACCTAATACCACCTTCGCTAAAGCATATGGATGCTCCCTTGATGTTTAACTGTATGACGATCTTCAATAACTAATCCAAAAAACTTCAATCAGGTAAGACTTCAGGAAGACTATACTGTAAAAATAGCCTTTTGTTCTCATATTTGGGAGCAGCCTAATATTCTCTCAGGAGTCATCAGGAAGATTGAGAAATAGGACCAAAAAAAAGATTCTTCCCCAACATAACATTATCATAGTTGTCTGTGTTACGATTTTGCTGAGTTAATTTTCACAAAGCTTTGTGTAGTGCATCTAGCAAACTGGGTTGAGAAATAGAACTTCATATACAGATTGATGTATTTCTTGCCCTTTTATTCAACTATTCCTAGGAGATTGTAACATGTTCCATGTTTGAAATCCTGTTTGAACAGTGACTGCATTTAAAACAGATATTTATCCACGTTTGCTAAAAGCACCCACCTTTTATCACATGCTTGATCTGTACAAAGCACCACACTAAGAACTTTACATAGATCATCTTGTTTATTTCATATAACAATTCTGAGATGTTACTGTTACTGTTCCCATTTGAAGGAAAAGTAAACCAAGGCTCAGGGAAACTAAGTAACCTCCTAAAAATCACTCAGGTGGTAAATGGATGATGCCTCTCAATTGATAAGGAGGATCTTCGAAGTTCTCGCTCATGGATGGATAGTTACTTCTCACTACTTCATGCTTGCCTTCTGCCTCGAAGGGCATACCTTTCTGCATTTGGCTACCTCCAATTTCTTCTTAAATTCTGTCCCAGGAAGCTCTTTCTCACCACCTGAGTGTGGGATGGAGGGCCTTTCCTTGCTATTTACATTTTTATTTTTGGCACTCACAAACTGGCATGAAAATAACAACCTGTCTCTCTTCTGCACTAGACTGTTAGGACAAGACACCTCTTCTATTCATTTTTATAATCCAAGGTACCTAGTGCCACATTCGCTAAAGATTCACTAAAGTAAAGGAAATTCAGGTGAACATAACTGTTCAGAAACAACTATAAACAGAGATCATTCCAGACTGGTCTGCCCTCTTATTATTATGATACCACACTATAAATCAAGTCAATATTTGGTTTAAGTTCTTTGCTGTTTTACATATAGCATATGATTTCTTTAGGGTATTGTACTATCAACAGGGGAGTTGTTTATATATGCTGGCTATTAATCCCTTAGATTAATTAGAAGGACTTAATAGGCAGTCCTTTTGCACTTGGTAAATATAGTGTTCAACCTCTGATATCCCCGCCAAGGGAAAAAAAAAAAAATTGATTTGGCCTTAGGATATGGTGATGCACAGATAAAAAAGTTCCAAGATAAAATCCTATTTTCCTCCCCAACACAGATGCCTCTTTGTTAATTTCCCTCTCTCCACCACCTGCCCCGCCTCCCCCGACAACTGTGATCTTTCTCTTCTCCTTTCACCTTCTTGTTCACTCTTTGCCTCCCCAGGCAGAAAGAAACAAAACCATTCAGAAAGCAAACCAACCGTTCCTTTGTCTCAATTCCCATTAGGTCCATAAGCAGGCACACTCTGGATCTCTGCACTTAGTAGCCAGTTTTAACATGGCTGGTTTGTCATATTACCAAATTGAGGAAGGTCTTTACGCTCCTTCCAAAGCGGTGAACTGGAATGGTGTGTGTTGTGTCCCCCCTGTGGCAGGTCCGATTTCTCAGCTCGGTCTACAAACAGCTCCGGGAGAAAAGGAAACCCCCCAGAGCCGTGCCGACCAACTCAGTAGCCGCTCTCTCACCGAGCACTTGAAATGCAGCTGGTGTGCCACACTTGAACATTTTTAAACCACAGCCAGGTACAACAAAAAAGACTAAAACTATCTCCTTAATAATATTATATTGACTACAGGTTGAAATTATAGATTTTGAATACATAGTGCTAAATAAAATGCTAAATTACTCAAATTATTAAAATTAAATTTTCCTGTTTCTTTTCACTTTATTATTATCTTTTAATGTTTATTTTTGAGAGAGAGAGAGTGAGAGACAGAGTGTGAACAGGGGAGGGGCAGAGAGAGAGGGAGACACAGAATCCGAAGCAGGCTCCAGGCTCTGAGCTGTCAGCACAGAGCCCGACACGGGGCTTGAATTCATGAACCGCAAGATCATGACCTGAGCCGAAGTCTGACGCTTAAGTGACTGAGCCACCCGGGCGCCCCTAATATTATTTTTAATGTTTATTTCTTTTTGAGAGAGAGAGCGAGCAGGGAGGGACAGAGATAGAGACACAGAATCTGAAACAGGCTCCGGGCTCCAAGCTGTCAGTACAGAGCCCTACACGGGGCTCAAACTCACAAACCCCAAGATCATGATCTGAGCCAAAATCCGACACCTAACCAATTGAGCCACCCAGGCCTCCTCTCTTTCGCTTTTTAAATATGGCCGCTCAAAATTTTTAAATCGCTTACCTATTTACCTATGTGGTTTGCATTGTTTTTCCACTGGACCGTGCTGCTCAAGAGGATGGCGGGTTGCTTACGGGGATTCCCTAGAAAAGCAAATGTATCTGAACTAGAAGTTACAGTCTATTACTGCTGTTCACTGTTTTCATTGTGATGAACCGATTAGTGTACAGATTCGGTGTTTTTAAAACATGTGCCAAAATATACCTCCCAGACAGGTCACCATTTGAACCATTTTGAAGTACACAGTTCAGGGGCATTAAGTGCGTTCACACTCGTGCAATCCTTACCACCCTCTATCTCCAGAACTTTTTGCATCTTCCCAAATGGAACTCTATGAACACTAACTCCCCATTTCTCCCTACTCCTTGGCCACCACCATTCTACCCTTTGTCTTCATGAATTTGACTACTCCAGGTACCTTGTGTAAATGGACTCACGCGGCATTTATCCTTTTGTGACTGGCTTATTTCACGTAACATAATGTCTTCGGGGCTCATACGTGCCATAGCATGTCTCTGAATTTCTTTTTTTTGTGTGTGTGTGGGGGGGGGGAGAAATTTCCTTTCTTTTTCAGGCTGAATAGAAGTCTATCATATTTATGCATCAGATTTTATTTATCCATTTACCGGCTAGTGAACACGGGGGTTGCTTTCACCTTGTGGCTATTGTGAATAACACTGACGTGAACAACTGTTCAAGTCTTTGTTTCCAATGCTTTTATGTGTATACCCAAAAGGAGAGTTGCTGGATCGTATAGCAGTTCTTTGTTTTGGTTTTGTTTTGTTTTGTTTTTGAGAGAGAGAGAGCACGTGCATGAGAGCGGGGGAGGGAGAGAGTAGGGAGAGAGGATCTGAAGCTGGCTCTTGCTAACAGCCCAGAGCCCAATGCGGGGCTCGAACTCGTGAACCCTGAGATCAAAACCTGAGCTGAAGTCCAAAACTCAACGGACTAAGCCACCTAGGTGCCCCTACAGTGATTCTATCTTTAATTATCTGGGCAACTGCCATACTGTTTAGCAGAGTGGCTGTAACCATTTTATAGCCTTACCAACAACGCACCAGGGTTCCAATTTTCTCCATATCCTCATAAACACTTGTTATTTTCTGGTTTGTTTTGTTTCTAGTACCATCCTAGTGGATGTGAAGTGTTGGCTGTTCATTTGTGTTTCTCTGATGACTAGTGATATTGATGATCTTTTCATGCGCTTACGGACCATGTGTCTAGCTTCTCGGAGAAATGCCTATTGAAGTCTTTTGTCCGTTGTTTCAGTGAGTTGCTTTTTGTTGTTGTCATGAGTTATGGGAGTTCTTTATGTATGTGGGGGTATTAATCCCTTACCAGAGACATGATTTGGAAATATTTGCTCCCTTTCCGTGGGCTGCCTTTTTCACTAGGTTGCACGAAAGTGCACAAAAGTTTTTAATTTTGATGAAGTCCAATTTATTTTCTCTTCGACTATTTCCAAATCTAATACTGCAAAGCATTTCCCTTCTTTTCTTCTAAGAGTTTTATACTTTTAGGTCTTACCTCTAGGTCTTTGCTCCACTTGAGTTAATTTTATTTATAATGTAAGGTAAGTCTCCTCAGTTTTCCTCTGAGCTCCCAATTTTGTATTCCCAGTTTCAGGACTGTATCTTCCCAGATGATTAAATAATAAGAAAATAATATCCCTGAGACTCAACAGCCATGGAAAGGTGCTTATTCAGAGATGGCTCTTCATGATGATCTTTAACTGTATGGAGAATTTTGTATGGAGTAGCCCACTTCTTAGGGCATAGAAAAGGTTCAGGTTAAGCTCACAGCTCCATGGTACTCTACCTTGAAAGACTGCCATTTACAAAACGTTAATACGTTTCCTCTCACCCGTCCCTGAAAAAAACCTGACAGTGCAAACATTAAGCCTAAAACGGTGCAAATATTGAAAACCTTACACCTAAAACGGTGCAAATATTAAACGTCACTGAGACAACCTTAGGTACAGAAGGTTTTCCTTTAAACGGAGAGCTAATACTTAATAATCGCCTTACTCTGTGCCAGGCAGTCTGTTTTGCAGAAATGGTCCCTTACGTTCCCCACACACGCAGAAAAGGGTGCTGTGACCTCCACCTTACAGCTGAGAAAACTGAGGCTCAGCAAAATTAAGTGAGGCAGGACCTGAGCTCTACCCAAGCTCAAATGCAATGCTCAGACAATGCACACGGTCTCCAACTATCTGTGAAGAACCGGGAGATGTTATTCTTACAAAATGAAGCCAAATATCAATCCCTATTTCAACAGAGCTGGGATAAATACTAGTGTAAACAGTGAAAAGAGTTTATCTTTATAATTCAATTCAATCGCGTTACAGACATGCCCCGAGCATTTGCTCGGATTCCTCCATCGGGTCTATTTTTAACGGTCCCCACATTTCCATTGGCAAGCCGATCTGCAGTAAAATGCCACTCAAGCTGTCAGTCACCGTCACTTTTGTTATGTTTGTGCTTTCGGTTACTGCCTTTCTAGGGCTGCTGGTCGATCAGCCTTCGCTTCCCTAGAGGCTCGTCTTTACAAAAGGACGCGAGAACAAACGCTTACTGTTTTCTAAATCTCTGACACGTATTTAGAACAAACGTTTCCCAAAAATTCCTATGTTATTTCGCGGTCTGTGTGTAAACCTCCCTCTTCTCTGTTAGGCTAGCACATAATGAGATATTTTAGTTCCCTCTTGTACGGTCAGATCAAATTCACGTAACAGAAAGTCACCTTTTGAAAGGGTACGATCCAGTGGCGTCAGGTGCATTCACAGTGTTGTGTACCTATCATCTGCATTTACTTCCAAAACTCTGGAATGCTCCAGATGGAAACTTCGGACCGGTACCAAATCACTCGCCATCTCTCCCTCTCTTTGGCCGCTGCTCGCAGCTAACCTACCTTCTAGCTCCATGAATTTGCGTAGTTTAGATATTTCAACGTAGGTGGCCTCCTACAGTAGTCATCCTTTTTGTTTCTGACTTATTTCACGTAGCCTCATGTTTCCAAGGTTCCCATATGTCGTGGCACATGTCAGAACTTCATTCCTTTACACGCTTAAATAATAATTCCAAAAAAATAATAACAAAAAAATAAAAATAAAAGAATTCCATTGAATAAGTCCACTCACGTTTTGTTTATCCATCCATCCATCCATCCATCCGTTACGGACATTTGGGTTGTTTCGACTTCTCGGCTATTTCGAAGAGTGCTGTGTGCTTTTGGTTGAATAACTAAATTCTTTCGGGTGGGTCATTCTTTTCAATTCTTTACTTGGGGCGGATTGCTGGGTCATCTGGTGATTCTGTTGAACTTTCGGAGGAACCACCAAAATGTTTTCCACAGTAGCTGCGATGTTTTCCTCACCCAACAGCAACATCCACGGGCTCCGATTTCTGTATATCCTCACCAACACTTGCTACTTTCCATCGTTTTGACTGTAGCTGTCCTAGTGGGTGTGTGGCTGTGTCTCATTGTGGTTTTCATTTGCCTTTCCCTAATAACCAGTGAGGTGTAACATGTGCCACCTATTTATTGACTATTTAAAAATCTTCTTGGGAGAACTGTCTAGTCAAGTCATTTTCTCGTTTTTCTGTGAGCTGTTTAATTGCAGGAGTTCTTTATATATTTGGGGACAAATATTTTCTCCCATTCTGTGGGATGTCCTCTTACCTTCTTGATAATGTCCCGTGAGGCACAGAAGTTTTTCATTTTTGATGACGTTCAATTTATTTATTGTATGCTTAGTCACTTGCCAGACGGACGTGGCCTTTGTTTATGCCTTCAACATTAAACATTATAAACATGACTTTGACAGAAAGGTATTATTTATAATCATTTAAGGAAAGTGACACTAGGCTTATCAAACAGACTTTAGTGGCCAAGGGAATTTGCTTTTTAGATCTTTTACATCTGTTTTAAAATTCGGGAGTGAAATTTTGAAAAAATTTAAAATGCCATTGTCAAAAACCTCTACCAAGCCAGACTTCTTAGGGTGTGTGATATTTTGGTTTGTTGAATTCAGAGAAAGACTGAGGAGACTTCATGCGGAATCTTTCAAAATATTTTAATTTGGTCCAATATTTTATGAGGGTGAGGTCCTAGAGAGTAGCAGTATCAACAGTGATCATGGTAAATATGGACTAAATCTAGCTGATTTTCCGTATTTCTGTTATTTTGAATAAAGGCACTGAATTGATTCTCTCACTTCCCACTCTTTTCTGCCTTTTCCTGAACATGTGGAAAACTATTTCCACTTAGCTGAGACTTCTCCATCCCAGATGCCTCAAAGTGACATGTCTGAATGACAGACAACACAGGACAGGCAGCTCCCCATGGTGGCCTGGATAATGTTTGTAACACAACGGGATTGATACTGTGGTTCAAAAAAAACCCCTTAAGAACAAGTTCCAGACGCAAACCCC
Source organism: Neofelis nebulosa (assembly GCF_028018385.1). NCBI lineage: Eukaryota > Metazoa > Chordata > Mammalia > Carnivora > Felidae > Neofelis > Neofelis nebulosa. The sequence goes on from NC_080789.1 coordinate 126,185,546, forward strand.
GGGGACCTGCGCTACCTAACTTTCTTTCACTTAAAAGAAAAAGGAAATTCGAGGACATTTTTAGTATTTTTCAACATTCCTCTCAGCTCTGAAATCCAAAGATTTTAGGGAGAGAAGTTGAAAGCAAGTTACCTCTTCCCCTTTCTGTCTTGTTTGGAGGCAACCCCTTCAGAGGAAACATGGAATTTCTCAGAAAGAATCCAGATGATTCAGCATCTTTATACGGTAGCCCAAATAAGGTAGCAAAGAGAAGAGAAGCTAAAACCTGCATTGTCGTGTTCCATAAGAAAGTATTTGCGGGTGGATTTGAGAATGTAACAGAACATCTTCTTGAGCCTGATTTTCTCTTACTGCACAAGGTAATGAGTGAACTTCAGCACATGTGTAAGTATTTTATGTTCTTCGGATAAGCCATCCTGATGCCAGAATTACTAGCTCTCTGAATCATGTACTTAAGGAAAATGTCTCAACCATACTTGAAGAGGCATCTACGAGGGCTTTATAATTAGAGTACTGATAATAGTATTTTCTACTAATTGCAGTACACTAAATTCAAGCGTTCCAGAGAACTTTACAAATTAACGAAGTCTAACCACATTTTGGCAGACAGGTTTTATACCGCCCATTGAAGACGTCGGGAGGAATAACATACTGCTGTCACATAAACCACAGATATAAAACAGGCACAAGATGCCTTATGGCAGCTAGTGTATACATATAAACATACGTTTATAATACGTGGAAATAGATTTTATAAAATAATAATATATTACATATAATAATATAGAAAGCACCTTTCTTCCATCCTAAAAGACCCCAAAGAGCTTTGTAAAGGTAAGCGAACGTGTTTAAGCAAAGCCCCACGTGGCGAGATCAGAAGTGGGCCTTCGATCGCCCACACCAACGGGATAACCATTTGGGAAGGGCTGCTTACTTGACTGAAGCAAGGCCGTCCTCGGCAGCAGGAAGGGAAGGATAGGCTTGGAATACTAAGACGTAATGGATTACGAAAATAAGTAGGCAAGGAGGCGCCTGGCTGGCTCAGGCAGCTAAGCAGCCGACTGTTGATTTCATCTCTGGTCATGATCCTACGGTTCACGGGAGCAAGCCGCATGTCAGGCTCTGTACTGATGGCACGGAGCCTGCTTGGGATTCTCTCTCTGCCTCTCTCTCTGCCCCTCCCCTGCTTGCTCTCTAAATCTCTTTCTCTTTCTCTCAGAATAAATAGACATTAAAAAAAAATTAAGTAGGCAAGTTAAACCCTAAGCATCGGAAGCGTAGTATTTCAAGGAGATGTGTGCACAACTTGAATTTTTTTACATGTACTATGTGTTTAATACATACCAGGCACTATGCAAGTGCCTCACACGTTAATCCTCATGGCAATTCTGAAAGAGATCCCATTAGTGTCCCCACTTTATAAAGAGGAAGAGGATGCTTAGCAAGAAGAAACATCTTGCCTAAGGCTGAACAGATAATTGGGTTTATATATCTCTGTGTATATATAGATGTATGTATATATGTATATTCCAATCAATATACCATCAATATTGATATATATATCAATCTATATCTATATCTATATCTATATTGATTGATTGGAATATAATCATTTCTACTATTGGTGTTAGGGATCTGTCCTGGAATCATTTAATTATAAAATGGATAAACAAACAGTAATTCAACCTGGTGAAATGTGGCCACCATCCTGCCATGTACTTATATTTTAATCTATGAAATAAAGGTAATGTTCTAAGAGGAAGGAAAGAAGAAAGAGGAAAGGAGGGCAGAAGAAAGGAAGGAGGAGGGGAGAGAGAAAAATCTGCTGAAATCTTCTTGGATCGAGGCTGTTATTTAATGAACCTCATCGTCATGTCTGGCTCTAAATGGGTCTGAGGTTCTGGGTCCCTTCATCTGAATCAAACTCTACAGTTTGCAAAATGGCTTCACGCCAGAGGGCACTGGCCTAGGTTTGAATACCCACAAATCGTGTGCCCTGGGGCCTTGGAGAAATTCTCCCACCCCTCTGGAGAAGGCTTCTAATCCGTAAGTTAGGAATAATCATCCCTATCTCTCAAAGTTGTGGCCCCTAAATGTACTAATAAGCATAAGGAGTTTAAAAAATGGCACCCAGTCCATAAATATTACACCTTCTTTCCCTCTTTTCTATTGGCAGAGAGAGAAAGGAATATTCCCCCAGGTGTGGATAACTTTCACTTATACATGGCGACCATAAAAAGACAATAGGTGTGAAAGAAACTCACAGCCGAAAAGCTCAGATTGATAATTCTGTTGTAAGTATTTCCTTCAATATCTTCTCCAGCATTAGCTGGCCTCCATGAACCCTTCAAGTGTTGGGTTCTTTACAAAGGGATTCTGATGCCTCTTTGCAGGTATCTCCAGGGTAAGGGTGTTCATTGCCTCTTCCTTTGTGCCAAGTGCTAAATGTGGTGACCCAAGTCTCTCTCTGTCTCTGTCTCTCTCTCTCACACACTCATACTACTGACCACACCCCACTGACACACAATCCTAAGGAATGAGAAAAGAAGGAAAAACAGGATTCATAGAAAGTAAAGGACTGATACTCCAGCATTTCTATTTACTGGCCCCATAGCTATAATGCTAAGGCAACCTCCAAATAATTGTGAATAGGTAACAATTATTTTAATGAAAATATTTTCACAGAAGCTCTGGATTCAGAACATAAAATCTCACATTTGAATCTTCTTGCGGATGAACAAATTTAGCTCTGACATTAGAGCAATCAAAACAAAACAAAGCAAAAACCCCCTAATAAATCTAAAATAAGATCTTGTTACCGAATCTCTTGCCATCCTCTTCCACAGTGGAAATTCTATTCTCCTAATTGCCTCAGCCTGAACCCTCCGTGGTAGCTTTCTTCTCCTTTGTCTCTCCATCCAATCAGATAGGAAATTACATTAATTCCTCCTTGACAAATATCTTTCGAAGCAATTCTATTTTTCTCTTCCCTCCATCATCATCCTAGTCAGCAATCCCAAATCTAGATTTCTCACTTTGCATCTGGAAACCTCTACAGCGTGGTGGTCCAGAGGCCTCTCTCTCCATTCACATCAAAACACTGCCAGCAGATTCATTTAAAAAGCAAAACACTGGGACAAGTATCTCTGGTATGCAGAAAACTTTCTACCAAGTTCTCTCTGCTAAGACCTTGCTGCTGTGTGAGCTTCTGCTGGTCCCAGGGGAGGTCCCTGGCCACGCTCCTCTCTTTCTCCCCGAACTCTTCTGTGCCCCATCCTTGGAATTTTTACCCTGCCCACCCCCTGCTTTCTGTTTATTTGTGTCCAACATTATGTCTACCACAGAGAGTCACAGGTATAGACGGCCGTACGAACCAATGAATTAGCCCATCATTCAGACCATCCAAACTGAAAGAGAAAAAGGCTTCGTCCTTTCTCTCAATATAAAAAAGCAGACCTCGCGGATATGTGTGTCCATGCTTTGACTTAGTAAGTGGGAATTTGGGGGACAAGAACATGATAACTTACAAACGTTTTGGGGGGGTATATTATTGTATTGCCTTAATACATTATGTTCTATCTTCCAGGGAATTATAAAAGTAGATGCACAGAATTTAAACGCGTTGCTGATATAGCGAGCCCTTTAGAAGTGTTCGTTGTTATTCATAATCTCTGTGGCAGGAAAACCCAAAGAAACAAGTACACCGAAGTCTGTCAGAAAAGAACAAATTGAACCTTATGAAGGAGTCTCAGAGACTTCTGAAATTTATCTGTTATTACCACGGCATGTTTGATTCATGATTAAAAGTCCTTAACACAGCGGGCGCCTGGGGGGACTCAGCTGGTTAAGCATCCCGACTTTTAATTTCAGTTCAGGCCATGATCTCACAGTTCATGAGTTTGAGCCCCATGTAGGGCTCTGTGCTGACAGTGTGGGGCCTGCTTGGGATTCTCTGTCTCCTTGTCTCGCTGGCCCTTTCTTATTTACTTACTTACCTACTTTCTCTCTCTCAAAAATAAAACTTAAAAAAAAAAAAAGTCCTTAACACAGATTGCTTGCATTTGTATACTCTGTGGGAACACTGGTTTATCAAGGATGATTTTTAAAGATTACATAATCGTGGATAGGCCTATTCTGGGCCTCTCTTATCAATTCCAAAGCAAACTTTTTAAAAAAATTGTTTTTCTTGCCTCACATAAATGATACATCTCTTGATTTCACATGTAACCTCGTAAAAATTACCCCAAGCCTCCTCTTTTTTACATGCTAATTTGCACATTTAAATGGAAAAATATTGAAGTTTTATTTAAAAATCTTCTCAGAAATGGTCGTTGACCCTTTTAAAAAATAAGAATTAGGAGCATCTGAGTGGCTCAGTCGGTTAAGCGTCTGCTCTTGGTTTCAGCTCAGGTCATGATCTTGCAGTTTTGTGGGTTCGAGCCCCGTGTCAGTTTCTGCACTGGCAGAGCAGAGCTCGCTTGGGGTTCTCTGTCTCCCTCTCTCTCTGCCCCTCCCCACTAGTGCTGTCTCTGTCTCTCCCAAAATAAATAAATAAACAAAAGAATTAAGAAAAAAAAAGAATTAGAACCATGTAGGAGGCATCTCCCTTACTCTGCCCCCACCAAAGGCCCAAAGCAAAGAACTTTATTTTTTTTTATTGTTTATTTCATTTTATTTTATTTTATTTTATTTTATTTTATTTTATTTTATTTTATTTATTTACTGTCAAGTTAGGCAATATACAGTAGAGTCTTGGCTTCAGGAGTAGATTCCCATAAGCAGAGAGCTTTAAAGCGGCACATCAAACAGTGTTATGAGAGACCAGTCTTCTGTTTCTTTGGTATTATGCAATATAACAACAAATTCTGGCCTCGACAAATAAGGATATTTGACCAGAGCTGGTTAACATGAGCTCCTTTCAAATTTGTTATACATAATTCTGTACGATCCACTTCGACAGGCTTGGGTTAACATTCTACCTTTTTACCTTCACTTAACGTAATATTAAATGGCAAATGAGTCAGAACACAAGCAAGCAAGTACTATGAGTAATCCATCTTTTTTTAAGTTTTGCAGAGCAGGTTTTGAGAGAATGGTGGTTATTTTCAATAATTCTTTTACTTCAAAATTATTCCTTGCACTCTTCTTCTTTTAAAATTTTTTTTTAACGTTTATTTATTTTTGAGACAGAGAGAGACAGAGCATGAACAGGGGAAGGTCAGAGAGAGAGGGAGACACAGAATCCGAAACAGGCTCCAGGCTCTGAGCTGTCAGCACAGAGCCCGACGCGGGGCTCGAACTCACGGACCGCGAGATCACGACCTGAGCTGAAGTCGGCCGCTTAACCGACTGAGCCACCCAGGTGCCCCAACCTTGCATTCTTCTTTTTTTTTTTTTTTTTTAATTTTTTTTAACGTTTATTTATTTTTGAGACAGAGAGAGACAGAACATGAATGGGGGAGGGTCAGAGAGAGGGAGACACAGAATCCGAAACGGGCTCCAGGCTCTGAGCTGTCAGCACAGAGCCCGACGCGGGGCTTGAACTCACGGATCGCGAGATCATGACCTGAGCCGAAGTCGGCCGCTTAACCGACTGAGCCACCCAAGCGCCCCCCTTGCATTCTTCTTAACAGAGTGGGCTATCGCCTTACAAATGACCTTTGCTATGTTTATTTTGGTATATTGATGGTTGACAACATAATCTGCAATGCTCTTTAAAGTAAGGAAATGACCCACAAGCAATGCTGGGGTAGGGACTGTGTGCAGAGTTCAAGGGCTACGCAACTTTACAGGGTTGTTGAGAAGATTCCTTTGAAGGACATCCATCAAGGACAAAGATCGCTTTGAACACAGTAAGCCCTCAGTAAATATTAGTCATTCTTACTATGGTTTTATAGTCCTTATTAGTAAAGGGATGTCAGACTTTGTCAAGCTTTGGTTTTCAACAATTTTGAATTAAGTAAATTTCTCATTTTTTAATTTTTTTATAAAGTTTATTTATCTTGAGAGGAGAGAGAGAGAGCTCAAACACAAGTGGGGGAGGGGCAGCACAGGCCATCAGCACAGACCTTGACATGGGGCTTGATCCCATGAACTGTAAGATCATGACCTGAGCCATAATTAAGAGTAGGATGCTCAAGTGACTGAGCCACCCAAGTGCCCCACTCTCATTTTTTATCTTATCGAATATAATCAGAACCAGTATAATTCTCTCTATAACATATGGTAACATTTCAAAAAATAAGAAAAATTACAGAGTGTGACAGAAGACATACAAACATAAAAGCAATTCATTTTAAAGCAATTTTATAATTATGATTGCTTTCTTGATGGAGTTCATGCCCTTTAAACCCATTGAACTCTGAATTATGCTCAGTTCAATCATTCAAAAAAATGTTCATTCAGTTATTTTTGAGAGAGAGAGAGAGAGAGAGCGTGCGAGCACAAGCAAGGGGAGGGCAAAGAGAAAAAGGGAGACACAATCTGAAGCAGGGTCCAGGCTCTGAGCTGTCAGCTCAGGTCAGAGCCCAATGCTGGGCTCAAACCCACAAACCATGAAACCATGATCTAAGCCAAAGTCAGATGCTCAACCAGCTGAGCCACCCAGGCACCCTCTCAGTTTAATCTTAAATGAGATTGTTATTGGATAGAATTATTACCTCAAGGTAACACATTATGCTAAGTAAAAGACCGCAGAGTTGTGATTTTCTTAATCTTTTTACGGAAATACGGCATACACATAGGAAAGTGCACAAATCATGAGTAGTATATAGCTCAATGCATTTTCATGTAATGAGCACACATTTGCACAACCACTGTTCAGATCAAGAGACAACTATTAGCACCTGAGAAGAATCCCAGAGTACCACCCCCCTCCGACTTTCACAAACTACCATCAAAAAACAAACAAACAAACCACTCTCATGATTCTTGACTCTCTATGCTAGCGGTCTTCTTAATATAGCATGACATGTTCTTTTTTGTATGTCGCTTCCTTCACTCGATGTTATGTTTGGAAGTTTCCTCCAAGTTGCTGTGTGTAATTGCAGTCCTGTTTTCATTTCTGTGCAGTATTTCATTGTATGAATATACAACAATTTATCTGTCTTTTCTACTGTTAATGGACTTTTGGGTTGTTTTGCCCTGGGGGAGGCGTGTCCATGAACATTCTTGTGCATGTCTTTTGGTAAATATGTGGACATATTTCTATTGGGTGTGCACCTAGGAGATGAATTTACTTAGTCATAAGACACGACATTCAGCTTTTGTAGACGCTCTAAAATAGTTTTCCAAAGTGGAGTGCCGATTTATATTCCCAACAACAGGCAGAGTTCTAACTGCTTCGCATCCTTTCCAACACTTGGTATCATTAATCTTTTTATTTTTAGCCATTCCAGAGGACGTAGAGTGTCAAGTGTCAAGGACGGCAAAAATCTGAGATGTTTATCCCATACTCAAAGTGGTTAGTTTACTCCACCTTCACGGACCTTGAAAGGAGACTCAATATTCCTTGGGTCAGAGATGAAGGACAGCTCTTTCACAGCAATTACAGTAAACTAGAATATGCACATTTCTGCATAAGTGCTCTGGGTCTCCGTTCCTGCAGAGCAATGCAAATACAGCCAGATGGCACCTGCGTGAGTAGTGAGTTGCATTACAGGAGAGGGATCCCACGTTAGGGAACCCAAATCTTTTCTAACGGGCAGAAAGCAGGCTGGTTTTGCTCCCGGGGGAGACACCATCTGTATTTTCGGAGTCTGTACACCAGGCAAACATCGTTGAAAAGGTGGTCTGGAACAAACAAACAGGCTCTCAGAGCACAGCATCATCTCTGCTTGCATGACAGGCACAAGTACAAGAGCCGTATGCAGGATTATCTTTCAGCGGCAGCGGTAGTGCGTTATGGTTTTAATTTGCACTTCGCTGATAATGAAGATCAATACCTTTTCTTAGTTTTTGGCCATTTGTATATCCTCTTTTTAAAATTGCATATTCAATCCTTTTTGCCTCAGGACCTAGGACTAGCTTGGATCTTCACCACAAATCTGGGAGAGACTCTAGTATGATTTTCTATTTGCCATTTTATATCCTTGTTCTTACACAAGACAATTAGAAATCTTCAGGCCCTGAACTATCTGGGTCTGCTTCCAGTTGTCAGTTAACACTTTTATCTCCAAGGCAGCAATGTTTCTCTTTCATGGGTTAATAGCCTTCTTTCTACCAGCTGGTGTCCTATGATTACCAATAATTTCTGCTTCCTCATGATCTCAGCTCTCATGCCCGTGATGGCTTCCCTGGTCACTCTTGATTTTACCATAACTTTGTATTTTCTCACATTAGTAACTGCCTAATTCTATCAATGTTTCCCAGTAAAACTATGAGAGTAGGATAGGGATTGGCCCATCTTGTCCTTTAGTACCAGACCCCATTGTAAATCAATGGTCACCCTATAAAACGATTTCCTCGTGTATGTGTCTACTCCAGATACAGCAGGGTCCCCCTGGGGCACAACACCACTGCCTGCTTCCTCAACAGGAGCTCTGTCTGCCATTTCTAATACACACATAGGGTGTCAAAAGTTAATTCAACAAAGAACCTCAGCTTCTGGGTCATAGTTCGGGGACTGAAATATAGCACCTGCAGGCCTCATTGCATAAATTAGATAAAGGTATGGCAGGAACCCATAACTTTTAAGTAGGTAGGAGAAAATTCCAGATCCATAAACATTTGGCATCAGCTTGTATTCTCCAAGCCAATTGTTGGTCTCAGAAGCTCTGGATTAGGGAATTCTTAAAATAGCCCTAAATCAACTCTTCTGTGAAATCCAAGATTAATTCTGTACTTCGGACATGGAGGGACCAGGAGGAATGACAGTTTTTCCCAGAACAGTCAGATTTACAGTATGTGCCATTTATTCCTAGGTCCAGAATCATCAAACACCAAACACATTGGTAACAGCTGAGACCACACCAATTTTGACTAAATTATTCTTACGGTAGTTTTGTGGTGGTCTGATTTGCTTCACTGTTAGATATTTAATTTTTTTTTTTTTTTTAATTTTCATCATGAAGATACTTAATTACCAGAAAATGTTAGGAGGGAACTTTAGAACGCCTTTCTACACTAGGTCAGTTCTCACCAGTATTTAGAACAGGCTGTTTAGACACGGAAGAGAAAGAAAACTAATTTAGCAACACAAAGTACATTCAAGTTTTATAAGGAAAATAAAAAGGTTGTCCCACAGAGGAAATCAGTCCCTGCGTGTGTGGGTGTAAAGACAGTTGGGAACATAGGGACAGAGCCAAAGAGAGGAAAATATTGCGGCATCAGAAAAGAAGGAGAGAAAGTGGGCTGGAAAACAGCTCCCTCTGTTAGCAGCAAAGCCACCAGAGACAGAGAACTTTGGTTAATTCACAACCAGGTTACCCTGAAAACTACCTGGCTACACGTAAGGCAGGGACAGGCAACGCAGCATTTCCTTCACTGCTTGACTTACTCGCTTGTCAGATAATTGAACAAAAAAGTTTCACAGAGTTTCACATGTCTCTCTCTGTCTCTCTGTCTCTGTTCCTGCCTGCCCCCTTCTCCAACTATTCTCCCCTAGCCAACCTTGCTACCTCTCTTTTCTTATGAAAATGTTGGGTGAACTAATGGGACTGACTGTAGTATAAATGGTATAGATAAAAGAGAGAGGAAGAAGACATGAGAGAGTACGCATTTTTTTTTTCTTTCTCTACGTTAGCGAAAAAGCCAACAATTATATACATTCGTCGGATATTGACCGTGGACAAACATGGTGCCACTTCAGGAAAACAAAGTTCGGGCTTGATCTCGTTAATATAGACGGGCTAATAAAGCCCGGGTGTTAGAGCTTATATCCCTTCCCCTTCTCAAAGACAGTGATCCAGAAGTGACCCCATTTCTCTCCTATTTCATCCACCTCCAGCCCTCCTTCCGAAGCATTTTCATCAGCACACATACTTCCATCTTAAAACAAACAAGGAAACAAACAAAACCCACAAATTCCTCTCAGTCCCCTTCTTCCAACTCCAGTTTCCAACCAATTTCTCTGCTCCCTTTAGCAAACTTCCTTCAAAAAGTCTATTGACATTCATTGCTGTCAACTTCTCGCCTTCCGTTCTCTCTTCAGCTTATTTCAGTCAGGTCTTTTCTTCCCTCCATTCTATGGAAATGGCTCCTGCGTGTCAGTCCTCATCTCATGATCCACTTTTAACACAGTTGCTCACCTCACTTGACTTCCAGGATGCTTGCTCTCTTGGCTTTCTTCGTACATTGCTGGTGGCCCATCAGTGTCCTCTGCTCATTTGTCCCTGTGTCCTGATGAGTTAATGGTATCAGGTCCTCTCTTTTTCTCTCTTTACGCCCACTCCAGTCACATGGCTGTCAGTGTCACCTATGTATCAATGATTTCCACATTTTGATTTCCAGTTTAGTCTTCTTTCCGTACTGATTCAAATACCCAGATGTCTACTTGATGTATCTCTTGGGTGTTGAAGAGCTATCTCTAACTCATTATCTCCAAAACTGAGATACTGATAACACTCACACCTAACTCCATCCAAAGTATTTCTTGTATCAGTTCATAGAAATCCTGCCCTCCTATGGCTCAGACCCAAGTCGTAACAGTCCTTTCTTAAATTCCTGCTGACTTTGAATTCCTTCAATATCTATCCAGAATCTGACCACGTTTTACCACCAAAAATCCTACTATCTTGTTCTGGCACCCACCATCTCCTCTTAATTACTATAATAGCCTCCTCACAGGCTTCCCTAGTTCTTATCTTTTCGTTAAATTTTTTTTTACTGTTTATTTATGTGTGTGAGAGAGAGAGAGCGAGCGAGCACGAGCCAGGAAAGGGCAGAGAGAGAGGGAGACACAGAATCCGAGGCAGGCTCCAGGCTCTGAGCTGTCGGCACAGAGCCCGACGCGGGACTCGAACTCACCAACCGGAAGATCATGACCCGAGCCGAAGTTGGACACCTAACCGACTGAGCCACCCAGTCACCCCTCCTACTTCTTGTCTTTGTACTCCTAGAGTCAGTGCTCCACACAGCAGCCTTAGTGATCCTCCCGAAATGTAAGTCAGATGACGTCACTCTGTTGCTGCATTTCATGTGAGTAAAAGCCAAAGCCTGGTTGACTTCCAAGCACTAGATGATATGGTTCTCATAACTTCTCCAACCTTCTCTCTGGCTACTGTCTCCTCGCTCCCCCTCTCCCTGCTCTTGTTCCAAAATTCCAGGAAGATCCGGCCTTGGGGCCCTTCCCGTGATGTGACTGTGTCATCTTCCCGCGTCTTCCTCCCCTAACTGTATCCAGGGCTATCTCCTCTCTGTCGTTTGCTGTCTGTGCCTGCCACAGAATGCAGTTTCTCTCAAGGGCAAGAACTTTCTGTGTTGCTCACCGATGACTCTTAAGCCCTTTGAACACAGCCTGCCTGGCACGGTAGTAAAAACTCACCCGTCACTTAACGAATTAGAGATTCCCCTTTTGGAGGGGCTTACGTTCGTTCTAGTGAGAGAGAACGTAGGGGCACAATTAGTACGTTCAAAGTTATTTGAGAATACAGAAAAAGGAGTCTTTTACTGTGGTAGGTGGGGGGGGGGGTGGGTGAGCACTTCAGAAAAATGCAAACAGTGTCTTTGAGCTGAATCTCAAGGGATGAGTAGGTAAATGTCCCCATTTCTCTCCTATTTCATCCCCCTTCCAGCACTCCTTCTGGAGCGTTCCCATCAGCACGCAAACATACCTCCGTCTTAAAACAAACAAGGAAACAAACAAAACCAACAACTTCCTCTTAACCCCCTTCTTAGAACAGTTAGACCGGAAGCCCAGGGATAGGGCACAGCACTCCAAGTAGAGAGTTCAGCACGTATGAACTTGTCAGGTATACTGGTGCGAGGGAGGCCAAAAACTGAAGCTAAAGAAGGTACAGCCTCTGTTATTTTTATTTATTACTCTTCCTCTGCAACAGCACTGCTTTCTCTCACCTTTTTTTCTTTCTCCGTGCATTCTTCTGCTTACGCGCTGGACTCTATTCTGTTGACTGTTTAAAGCTATAATTTCTGAATAGAAGGACAGAGAGGTCACTGTCATTTACAGAGAGTAAATGCAGTCATTTACTGCATGAGATAAGATCAGGAAGGCACCAGAGGGAAAGATCCAGGAAGGTGGATGAGGCTGGGGGAGATGGGAAGGATGGTGAAACCTTGAGCCACTGCCATGAAGACTGGAACTTTAGAAAAACAAAATTTCTCTGAGTTGTGCCAAGTGGTCCCTTACCCCGCCAGACAACTTCGGTAAGGAACAGCATGGCAGTCCATGCTTTTGGGAGTCAGTTTGTGTTGGTTTGCATTGAAACACCCGAAAGCACTCCTACTATGTACACACACACACACACACACACACACACACACACACACATGCACACACACGCACGCACTTGTACAGTTGATCTGGAAGTGGATGCAGCAGGTGAGTTGACTTAGAAGGTGAAATCCAGAATGACTCTGAGGTTAGTATGCCAAAGGGTTTTGGTAGATGATGACACTACTTGGCCAAGAAAATAACTCAGGGGGAGAATGCCGGCAGCTGAGGATGGTGAGTGTGAGAATCCTCAGGGATATGCGAGGGGGAAGCCCCATCAGCCACCGGAGTATGGATCTAATGCTCAGGAGAGCTGGAGATAGAGAACTGGGGACCATCACCGGACATGGGAGAGCTGAAACTCTCATGGGCAGGGACATGATCATCTAGGGACAGCGTGGAGAGGGAAACAAGACATCCAAGGACTGGTTGAAAGGGGGTGGCCAGGAAAAATGAAGCCAGCGAGAAGATAGAGTAGTATAAACTGGAGGATACCCAGAAACTGTGTCACGGAAACAAAAGAGAGGTTTCGAGTTTATTTCTGTCTCTGTCTCTTATACACACACACACACACACACACACACACACTCCCCTCCTTTTATGATCAAATGAGGTCCCAGAGGCTAAGCTGTGAATGGCTGAGAGAGAGCCCCGCCCACTTTCCTCTCCTCACACAAAGCCTTTTTCACATTTTAGCTAACTCCAAGATCCTCACTAGGACCCGGGAAATAATAACAACAATAAAAGCCAACCTTTGTTAAGGACGGGTCACTAAACTAAGATTTGACATAGACTATCTCATCTAATCCTCATGACAACTCTATAGGAGTTTTAAAACTTCTATTAAATACGCAAAGTATATGCAAAATATGCAAAGCAGGTAGGCGCAAATACTTAAATAGTGTCCGAAGCTCCAAGATCCGAGTAAGTGGCCAAGCTGGGATTGAAGTCTGAACAGAACATCTGGGTTGGTCCCTGCTGTGCATTCCACCTCAATGAGTTGCCACATTGTGAGTATCCCAGTGGCTGAAAACAATGAAGAATCCCACCTAATGATTTCCTTTGTAAGGCAGTTAGAAGATGTAAAAAAAAGTTTAAAATCCACAGTGATAGGGGCACCTGGGTGGCTCAGTCAGTTAAGCATCCCTCTTCAGCTCAGGTCACGATCGCACGGTTCGTGGGTCGGAGCCCCGTGTCGGACTCTGTGCTGACAGCTCAGAGCCTGGAACCTGCTTCGGATTCTGTGTCTCCCCCTTTCTTTGCCTTTCCCCCGCTCATGCTCTGTCTCTGTCTCTCAAATAAACAGACATTAAATTTTTTTTAATTTATTAAAATCCACAGTGATAGAAGAAGACAATGCTGGCAATAAAGAGCAAACATGAGTGTCATAAAAGAGATTTTAAAACACGAGCAGATTATGAAGGGCCCACAGTATTATAAATAATCCCAAGTGTTGGGGAATATTTATTATATTAGAGACACAGAAATACAAATGTTGGAAAAGCACTCACAAAATCAAGCTGGTCTTCATTCCTACCCTGTAGATCACTTCCGACCACACGGCTTCCTCTCTTCCCCTTGTTAAACTCCTAATCCAGATAAATGTTTAGTCATTTCACTTTATCAGAGAATGTCAAAGTACCTGCACTCGAGCCTTCGCTACATGTCCAAAAAAGGATCACATTTCCTGTGTTATGCTGGCTATTTCTGATAGTGGAATCTTCAAATACGTTCCTTACGGGTCTCATGATCCAAGTCTGTTTTTAGAAGAACATTTTTCAGCTTAAATAAATTAACGGCAATTTAACTTCATTTGTTATTAAAGATTCTGAGATTTTTTTTCCCCCCTCAGGACCCAAACTGCATTCTCTTTATAAGGTTTTACCGTTCAAGACTAAATTGAGTTGCGGGTTTGTGGGTAACTTCATACCCAAATATACTAAATTTGTTACTGAGTATCACCATCCTGATGGTGAGAAACACGGGGAGGGGTAGGAAGGCCAGTGACTATTCAAATCCTCTATTTTCCAGATCACAAGATACCTAAAATCGGCTCGACCTTTTACGGTGTAGAAAATAGGGTAAAGATATATTTCAGTTTCTTGTCAAATATAAACCCACTTAAGTGAGAGATTTAGGTAGTTTTGCCAATTTTCAAAATGTGCTGACTCTCTTCACTTCTACCTTTTTTATGTTTGACTTTCTTACAACACTCATACCAGATAACAAAGGCTTTGAAAGACCCACTTGGACAAATCCAAAAAAAGAACGGAGAAGACCGAAGCCGGTCACCCACCCTTTATACTCTATCAGTCAACGCGACTGGGAACAAGCAGATAAAAGGAGGGCCGAGTGACATTTAGTCCTTGTCAGTGCAGGTGGGTTGTGGAATGCAGAGGTACATTTGCTAGAGGTCAAGAAATCGGACTTCGTTTCTGGGCTTGTCCCCTAAGTAATTGTGTGTCCTTGGGCCAGTAATAGCCCTTGGTTATACAAGGCACAGAAAGAGATTTACTCACCATTTAACTATTCCTTCAACAAGCATTCACCTGCTATGGCAAATAACTAAGTATTTGCTAGAAGCCAGTGATAAGTTTGGGTTGGTTGCTGGTGGACCGCTATCCAAGTTTGACTTCTCCTGCACAGAGCAAGCCTTGTTTCTCCGTCTCGGCCTCCCTTCAGATGGCAGATCCCCCCCCCACCCCGTTCCAAATGCCAATGCTAAGAAATCTTAAAAGGAGTGTTACTATATGCCAGCAGAAACCTTTCTCGAACAATAAAAATAAATAACAAAATGAATACTTTAAGTTACCACAAGTATATATTTTCTACAATTCATGCTTTCCCCGATAGTTTTATTTACTTATTTTCTACAGCAGGGAAGACAAAACATGGATGTCATGGAGAACATAACAGAAAATTTTAGAACTCAGAGGGCTAAGAGTATGAAGCAGGCACGTTCGTAACTTCTGTCATTAAGTTAGAATCTACGGAGTTTTTAACTTCCGTAAAATCCAGAACGGGAGGAAAAGTTCCAATGTCAAATTCTTATGAAAAGATAGCTGTAGAGCTCTTGAAGCCACGGACATGCTAAAACAAAATAGAACAAAACAAAAACAAAAAACCAGGCTGAGTTATTCTACTCAAGTGTGAAAGACAAATGAAAACGAGGTCGAACTAAGCAAGGGTTACTACAAGCTGGTTATTAGTGAGAAAAGATACCTAAGTAACTATACTCTTTCAGACTTGCTTTAAATTCTTTTATAGTTGATAGGTACTTTATGAGTTGAAAACAAATTTTTTAATTTAATTCTATTATCATAGAACAAGCACAACTGAGCGGAAAGTTGTGGAATTTCTTTGACTCAGATGCCTCTGGACCAAGATCCCACTGAACAGCAATTATCGTAACTTCAGAAAAGGGAAATTACCAGGCCCCCACCCCCCGGGCTTCTCATTGTGCAGTTCCAAACCTGCAACCAATGTGTACTGAAAGATGAAGTGTCCTCTCCGTTACCATCTCAGATCTTTGCCAACCTTCGTGGTTACACCCCTTCCTCTGACCTCACATCCATCATCCATATCCTTACGTTTCCCTCAAAAGCCTCTGAGTTAAATTACGATCATGCTTCTGATGTAACGGCAAACGACTACTTTGTTATTCTTTAAGCTTGAACCCACTAAATCACATTTCCAGGGCGGTTTGTTCGGTGAGGAGTATTGGTCAGAAGGTATAGAATATCAAATGTATTAAAAACTGGGTTGCTGTTCTAGATATGTCTCAATGATTTAGGATGTCTCTGTAACTGCAGACTCAAACATTGGGCCTAACCATTCACCACGTTTTATCTACGTGTCCAAACTCCTGGACAGGCATCCTTTATCATTAATCTTCCAGACAAACAATGAGCAGGCCTACACCCAAAGGAAATGTGGAGCGTCGCAAACCTACCATGCCAAATATTTGTGGTAAGTACGTCAAGATCAGGATATGGTCTTTTTATACCAACAGAACGAGTATGATCTATAGTCACAGTCAGAAAGACCACCAACATTGTCATTATGCACATATGGACATTTTCACCTCTTGCTGTAATTACTAGCTTACCAGACCATGTTCAGAGCGAGGCCTGTGATTTGTTCATTGTTATATTCTCAGTGTCTACATTGCCTGGCAAAGAGTAACTGATCCTTGAGTGCTATATAAATGGCATTTTGGGGGGATGGACTTACGGGTTACATTAGAAGAGCTGTAATCGCTGGTCGCAGCCAGAGAAGGATGCAGAAGTTTCCCTTCCTAAAATCTTTTCATTTCTGCATCAGAAAATACAGGCTGGGCCAGCAGAGGGCAGCGTACAAACTATGGAACTCATTTCCTGTAGGACATGATTGATAAAAGCCCCTAGGACAGCAAGAGGTTGTTGGTGTCTGAGACATCAGGTTATTGTCATTTGCCTGGTGCAGAATATTATCATCCCTCATTTTCCTTTAAAAATAGTTTGACACAGTGTGCCAGTATGCTCTTGTATGACCAGTAGGATGTTCCGGAAGGAGAGAACCCCCAGTTTCTGGCTGAATGCCCAAGTCAAGGGGAGGGCATCCCTTTCTCAAAGTGAGCTGGTTCCCCTTCAAGGGGGTGCACATACAAATAGGCATCACAAATCAACATATCGTAATATGGCTTTTTAACAGAAAGCATTCCCCAGGTTCTCAAGAGAGATTCCATGCTCGTGAAAACAGGACCAAAAATAGAAGAAGTTACTTCAAACAATCCTGAATGATTTAGTGTGTTTCTGACAAGGGGAAAGACAAAGGGCATTTATTTTGCCTGCCACGAACACCAGAAGGCATTAACGTTATTTTTGGCAATGAGGAAGAAAATGCAAATCATTGCCATAGTTTATCCTCAAAACCCTGTGTGCCCATTCATTTTCTAGAACCTGTGGAGGTATCTGGACCATTCTTCTTGGAATGAAGTACCAAAGGTCACTCTGAAAGCAACCATGTGCCTTAAGGTATTAATTTATTATAACTTCTAGTGATTAT